>NW_026252663.1:0-10612 GCF_025094135.1 Mucor mucedo | reverse complement strand
ATTATTTGCTCTTTTTTGTTTTTTTCTTTTTGCAAGTTGTACCACAGTAGTAGTAGATAATCCCACATTTACTCTTATAATCACCTGGGACTTTAGATTAAAGAAAAATTCTCTACTATTGAACAATGTGATGTTGACCCGATATTGACAGCCTTTGATAGTAATGTGTTCATGCGAGATTATTTGCTCTTTTTTTGTTTTTTTCTTTTTGCAAGTTGTACCACAGTAGTAGTAGATAATCCCACATTTACTCTTTATAATCACCTGGGACTTTAGATTAAAAAAAAATTCTCTACTATTGAACAATGTGATGTTGACCCGATATTGACAGCCTTTGATAGTAATGTGTTCATGCGAGATTATTTGCTCTTTTTTGTTTTTTTCTTCTTGCAAGTTGTACCACAGTAGTAGTAGATAATCCCCCATTTACTCTTTATAATCACCTGGTACTTTATATTAAAAAAAATTCTCTACTATTGAACAATGTGATGTTGACCCGATATTGACAGCCTTTGATAGTAATGTGTTCATGCGAGATTATTTGCTCTTTTTTTGTTTTTTTCTTCTTGCAAGTTGTACCACAGTAGTAGTAGATAATCCCCCATTTACTCTTTATAATCACCTGGTACTTTATATTAAAAAAAAAATCTCTACTATTGAAAAATGTGAAATTGACAGCTTTTTGCGTATGGTCTCTAATCGATCTCTTTTTCTCTTTCAAAAATCTCAAGTTTAGTTAAAACCATCCTGTCATCATTAGTAGAGCTCACAATCCCATTCCTTTATTATTTGCTTTAGTTTTTTTCTTCATCAAAATATCCACCCTATTCTTGGGATAAATGACTTTAGGCATAACTCGTCTCTGCTATTTTCAAGTTGTAAGCGATTTGCCACTTCTATTTCCAACAAAAAGACAGAGATTTCATCCGTTAACAACAAATTCGTTCACAATTCTCTTTTTCTCTAATGGATTCCTTACCTACCTATGATCTTAGTCAGTCTGACTTGTCATTAGCTATGTTACTGTAGTTGGGCCTAGCTTCAATTATTATTCCAGCTTCCAATACTCCTGCTATTCCGGCCTCTGAGTCAATCATTTCTGTGGTTTTCCCTCACCACAGCGTCCGTATGTCTAAGGTCTTGGTACGCGATTTTCTTCATCGTGGGTCCCAATACACATATTCTGCAACAACAATCTGATCGTGAGACTATATTCCCCTAAGCTACTTCGTAAATTTGGGGTCGCAATAACCAATGCGTATATGCAACCTACTGGTAACTTTCGTCGTCTCCTGGGTTCCAGTATATAGTCTACTGGGTCTATCAATTTCCGTCGTTTTCTTGAGTCCTAAATGTCCACATGTATTCAAGCATTCGATCAACCAACACAATTCGGAACTATATTGCGTGATTCCTTGTTCCCTCCAAAGCCAGTGACCACCTTTTACGGACGTGCTAATTCAACCTGGTAGAATACTGGCTATACTCGTTTCGCTTGATTCAAATGACTTACAAAAGCAAGAAAATTTACTGTCGCCACTTCTTTATCATTCGTTTTCATTGTTGCTTGTATTTTACTTGGGATCTGAAGATCTCAATAGAGACAAGTTTTTGACGATCAACCTTTCACATGTGGTATTTAGCCATATTATACCGTAGTCGAATTAGGTTACACGATCACAATCCACAATAATTGACATTATTGTGACTACTAATAACCTCATATAAAAGCAGAAATTAACTATTCAACTAGACGGATCCTTCTTGTCTTTTTATTATTTATAAAAAAACAATAAAGTTATCAAAAGTTTCATTTTATTTCTTGACCCATAATTATCACATTTTTTAAAATGAATCCTTCTGTTACTTTGCCTTCTTCGTCTAGTTCGTCTAGTTCTTCGTCTTCGTCATCCGATGTTGCTCAATTTTCTGACCTTGGTCAAAAAATAGCTGATTTGGGTCTTGTGTCTAAGGGTAAGGACAAGGGTAAGGGTAAGGAAGTAGCTTCTATTGATGAAGATACTGAGATGCCTGAGGTTTCTAAGATTCCTCAACCTGTTGCTAAGCCCGTTAGTAAGTTTGCTCCTTCTGTAGAGGAAGTTAAGAGAGAGGCAACGATCTCGAACCTAACTTTGCAGTTGGAAAAGTTAGCTTCCCACGTTGTCATGCTCAACGATAAAAAGTTGAAGCTTTTTGATGAAGGAATCTTTGATTCAAGTAATCCTCGAATGGTCGAGATCATTAATAGTTTGAAGTTTGTTGAGGAGTCCCAACCTCCTATTGTGAAGCAGCTCGAGTATCTTGCTCGTTCTGTTATTAGTGTTGACAGTGGTTCTTCGGATGAGCTGAGCAGTGCCAAAAGCGCTTTACTCACGCCTCTGATTCCCGTCTTCAATGTGAATCCTGCTGCCAGCGTTTTGAACAACAATGGTTCTGCAGTTAGTAGTGGTGTGGTTGCTGCTGATGAACTTCCCTTGACCAGCTTTTTGTTGCTCTTTGAGAGAGTTCTCGCTAATCATGCTGTGGATGTCAAAAAGCATTGGCTCCACTTTTTGGAAATTGCCTTTGAGAAGTCACCCAAGTATATTACTTGGTTTAAGATTACTCTTAAGGATTCGGGGTATTCTTGGAAGGATGCTAAAGTTGTTTTGGAGCAACGATTTGACATGGCTTCTCAGTCCAGTGTTGAAGAGTTGGCTCAGAAGTTATTAAACTTCGAAATGCAAGTTGGTGAATCTTTCATCCTTTGTTTGGAAAGATTCCGTATGTTAGTTATTGAGGCCAAGCTCAATTATGAGAATAATGTAGTTTTAGTCTACATGTTTTTGAACTGTTTGCCTGACGCTGTCAAGGAAAAAGTTAAGGGTGTTCTTCGTGTCCATCAGCAGAAAGTAATTTCTGAAGACCCCGAACTTTCTCTGGAAGCAGAACAGAAAGTTCATTACGCCCCTGCCAGTTGGGCAGTTTTCGAAAAGACAGTGTCCATCCATGTCGCTGCAATTGAAACCTTGTTGTCTGCTGACAATCAAAAAGATCAGTCAACAAGAAAAGAAAAATTTCTGGTTTGGAAAACCAATCTTCGTCTTCGTCCTCTTCGTCCGCTCCCTCTTCGTCCTCTTCGTCCTCTTCGTCCTCTTCGTCTCCTTCGTCCTCTTCGTCTTCGTCCTCTTCGTCCTTCTCGTACATGTCCCCCTCTGAACATGAAAGGTTGAAAAAAGCTGGGTTATGTACCTATTGTAAGACCGCTGAGTACACGCGTACTCACGGTGTTACATGCCCCACAAAGGTTGCTTACTTCAAGAAGCGTAACTACAACATGCCCTCTTTGGTAAATTTAAATAATAATGAAGATAGACATGTTAGCAAATTAGATGTTACTGAAACACCTAATGAGTTGCATGCTCCTATTAACAATGAAAATGATCAAAATATTAATTCGCAATTAATCAATAGTAACTCCTCTCCTTCGCCTCCTGAACTTGCACTTCTGGATGAAAATTTGTACCACTCTGATGATTCATCAGAAGATGAATATAACGCGTTCTTTGATGATTATTTGAATAAAGATTTTATTGAAGAATACTTACCTGTTGCTAAAGTTAATAATTGTAATGATCATAATAAGTTTGTTTTTGCTGTAAAAAATAATTTAGTTGGTACTGTTGACAATCCGTTTTTATCTGACACTCCCGCATTGTCTCCAGTTACACCAATAACCTTAAATAAAATAGAATGTTATGGTATCATCGATACAGGAGCAAGTGTAAGTCTGCTAAGCAGAACGTTTGCCATTACGAATGATATTAAATTTCACTCCGTGCAAGGTTGTTTAATTTTAGCCGATGGTTCTAAAGTAGCACGTTTACAAACCATTGACCCCATATTAGTTGAGTATGAAAACATCGATCACATTATCAATCATAAATTCGATGTAATTAATGATGAAATGGTTAAGGAAGATCAAAAGCTATTGATCGGTGTTGATTTGTTACAAAAACTTGGTATTCACTTAACCAACGTTGCTGTTAAACATAAGAGTATGAGAAAAGAGTTACACGATGACTCTAAAAATGATGAAGCTTATGAACCGAATATTTCTCCATTCGGTACGCAACGGGAACAATATGCTTTTAATCAGGCAATTATTCCGTATGTAAATAAAAATAAGAAATTAGATAATAACACCCTATGTACAATTAAGGACGCGGTACTACATTTACCTACTCCTCCGGGATTTATTGCCAACATTAGACAATATCCTATTCCGTATGCATTGAAGGAACCTGTTATGGAAATTGTTCAATCATGGTTAAAAGATGGTATTATTATTCCTGCTAAACCATCAGGTTGGAATTTACCCATGACTGTTACGTTTAAAAAGGACCACGTTGATGGTGCTGTGTGTAAGGATAAAAAGAATATTAGGCTTTTATTGGATCCTAGAAAATTGAATGAGGCTTTAGATGAATCATCGAAAAGTTCTCATTGTTTGCCATTAATCAATGACATTTTTAATTCTATGTCTGGTTGTGTTGTTTTCTCTACGATCGATCTCAAATCCGCTTTTAATCAATTTCCAGTCAATGAGGCTGATCAGATTAAAACGACATTTACTGCGCCTAATAACTTACAATATATGTACCGTGGTGCGCCTTTTGGCATTTCCATAATTAGTCAATTGTTCAGTAGAGTCATGTTAACCTTATTTAAGGATCTACCTTTTGTTACTTGTTTTGTTGATGATGTTTGTATTGCTAGTAACTCTATGAGTGCCCACTTTTCTCACGTCAAAACAGTATTAAATATCCTTACGGATAATAATTTACGTATAAATTTCGATAAGTCTCATTTTGCCAAGTCTGCAGTTTATCTTTTAGGATATTCTCTTTCTGCTTCGGGTAAAAGAATTGATAAAAGAAAGTTAACAAATTTGGATGCTATGCCTCCTCCTCAAACGCAAAAGCAAGCGCAATCGTTTCTCGGCTTTGTTAATTTCTTTCGTCAACATATTCCAAATGCTGCTTCGTTAATGGCCCCTTTAGACCAATTAAGATCTCACGATATTAAGTCAAAAGGACCTTTTGTATGGACAAACACGCATCAATTGCACTTTGATACTCTTAAAAAGATATTACAGTCTGATGTTGTTTTGTCTCAACCTGATCATTCTCACCCTTACTGTATAGCTACAGATTCAAGTGATTTTGCTACAGGATGTGTATTATATCAGCAATTTGAAAGTATCAATGATAACAATGAAAAAGTAGTCGTAACAAAGTATATTGGCTTTATGTCAAGAAGTTTCAACAAACATGAAAGGTTGTATTCAACATCCATGCGAGAGTTGAATGGAGTAATTTATGCCCTTAATCAATTTCATAAATTTATTTGGGGAACTCGGTTTACATTATATACCGATCATCAAGCTCTTTGTTACGTTTTTAGTCAAAAATCTGCTAATCGCATGATTATTAAATGGTTGGATATATTGCTGGATTATGATTTTAAGGTAATCCATATTAAAGGTATCGACAATGTCTTGCCTGATGCTTTATCTCGTCTTTATCCTCCCAAAGAAGTTGAAGAAGCCCAACATGAAAAATTGAAGAAAAAGTTACATATTACTTCTTTTAAGAAGAACCATGCCACATCGTACTATATTAATATTAAGAAGAAGATCAATTCAGATCTTATACTCGTTGATAAGGAAAGGTGCGCCAGCGCTGAAAGTTCCGATCACTCGAGAACCGTTAATCTCATAAATGCTTATTCCAGTAACACGGTCGACTGTAACAGTAGTCCTAATTACTCTCATTGTGTATCTAAAAACCTATTTTACATACAAAGTGCCCAAACAATTTGTCCTGACTATTTTACTCCTCCTGAAGATAAAAGAGATCAGTTATTGAAAGATGCTCATACAAACATTGGTCACTATGGTGCCGAACAAATGGTTAAGCGTCTTCATAAGGAAGGTCTCCATTGGGTTGATCTCATTGGTGATTGTGTGAAATTCGTGCGTCAATGTAATGACTGTATGCGACATAATATCCAAAAAAGGGGTTTTCATCCTGCTCGTTACATTTATAGCTATTTGCCTGGTCAACATCTTGCAATGGATTTAGGTGGTCCTATTTCTGCTACTTCTGATTCTAACAATAACTATTTTATGGTCATTGTAGACGTGTGTACTCGTTTTTGTATTTTAAGACCTTTGCAAGATAAGAAAACAGCTACCATCGTGAAGGTCCTTGCTGACGTATTTGCTCTTATCGGAGTTCCTTCTATTGTCCAATCAGATAACGGATCTGAGTTTAAAAGTTATTTGTCTAAGGAATTGGCTGACGCTCTTGGTTACGACCATCGTTTTATTACGCCTTTACATGCTTCTGCAAATGGAGTTAGTGAAAGAATGGTACAATCTGTAAAAAAGCTTTTAGCAAAAGCCACGAAGGGTGTTGGAGCCAACTGGGATCTCCACTTAAATGCAGTTCAACTCGCTCTTAACAATCGTTTATCAAAGAAGTTAAATAGTTCACCGTTTTCTTTATTCTTTGCTCGTCGAATGCCTGAAACCTATGGTTTCACAGCAGATGATGATAAAAAGAAAACAGGCGAAAATAAAAGAGTTATGTCCCATGAAGAACTTATGAAAAGAATTGATTATATGAATGATATTGTTTTTCCTGCTATTGAAGCAAAAACAAAATTGCAAATTGAATTGGAAGAAGCGAAATTTAACAAAAACCATGTTTTAGTTGAGTATAAGCCTAATGACCATGTTATGATAAGAATTGAAAAAGATGGTCAATTATCTCCTGCGTATACTGGACCATGCACTGTTGTTCGTAAAACTCAAGGTAATTCCTATGTTTTGCGTGATACAATGGGTATGATTATGCCTCGTAATTACACTTCCGTGGAACTTAAATTAATTTCTCACGATGAAATTATTGCCATTGATGATGAAGGTAATGAAATAAAAAATTATGAAGTTGAAGCAATCCTCAATCATCGGGGTAAACCCAGTAACATGGAGTATCTCGTTCGATGGAAGAATTATAGTAGTGATTGGGATGAATGGATTCCCACTGATAATTTCAATGATGTAACATGCATTAGAAATTATTGGAAACATCTTGGCAAGGAATACGTTCCCAAAAAGAACAATGTTATCACCAATGCGCCATCTAGCTCTGCTATTTTGAAGTCTAATCCTCCTGGATCTATTAGCAAATTGATTGATCAGATTCCCTTGGACAATGTTCCATCCAGTAGTACAGATAAAGTAGTTGATCCCTCTACTCTTTCACTGAAAAGAAAACGATCTCCTATTGTCGATTCGCAAGCTGTCGCTTTTCATAAGTCTAATCCAAAAGCTACTCGTTTTAGTCCTCGTTTCCGCAAATAAAAAAAAAAAAAAAAAAAAAAAAAAAAAAAAAAAAACACCTAATCTCCTACTGATGGGGGGTTATGTGGTATTTAGCCATATTATACCGTAGTCGAATTAGGTTACACGATCACAATCCACAATAATTGACATTATTGTGACTACTAATAACCTCATATAAAAGCAGAAATTAACTATTCAACTAGACGGATCCTTCTTGTCTTTTTATTATTTATAAAAAAACAATAAAGTTATCAAAAGTTTCATTTTATTTCTTGACCCATAATTATCACATCACATTCACAACGGTGCTTCCATTCTGCAATCTAATCGTATGACAACTATACTTTCAAACGCTGGCCGTTTAAAAACAGTGTGCTTTCTTTCATAAAAAATACTTCTTTCGACTTGTTGTCGCAATTGTGGCTCTTTCACATTGCTCTTGGGTCACTCGTAAAACAAAAACAAAAAACACAAAAAAGTAAATAATCACCCCTCAGTAACAATAAATAAATTTTGAAAGACAGCGCTGTCTTTTGGGACAGCCAAAGTGCACGTAGTGGCAGCATAAGATCTGTAATTTCGATGTTCTCTAGACCCGGGAACAAGGATATACAATCAAAAAACAATGTAAAAATTAGGCATAAATGTTTATTAAACGATTTATACTTATGTTGACATCTGTCATCACTCATTCGCCTTTGAGCTCGTTTGATCTTAAGCTTATGCCGAAATACTAAACCAGAAGCTGAAGGTAAGCTGTAAAACACATATACTGGTTTAAACTATGTTGTTTGTACTAAATGTGTATATATTTTAAGCTGTTAATTTATATTGACCTCTTGATGTCTGTTAAGGATATCATGGATATAATAACAAAGTTAATTGTCACATCACAATAAGGATGGATATTAAAAAAAAAAAAAAAAAAAAAAAATTAATCATGAATCACACATTGACCCGCTTGTTCTCATCCTACTGTTGAAGTCTGTACACAGGGAACAACCCTGAGGCGAGTAAATATTTCTTTTACAAAAAGCAATACTCGCAGTTGCACTTGGGCAGTTTTCTTTACTGAAACTGGCTAGTGAGTCTCCATTTTGTTTCCTTATAGCAATAAAAACCACATTTTTTTTTTTACCTTTGACGTCTTTTT
Source organism: Mucor mucedo (assembly GCF_025094135.1). NCBI lineage: Eukaryota > Fungi > Mucoromycota > Mucoromycetes > Mucorales > Mucoraceae > Mucor > Mucor mucedo. The sequence continues at coordinate 2,066 of NW_026252663.1, read as the reverse complement.
TTAAACTTTTATGGTTATCTCACTGTAAATGTCTCGGATTTTGGATGGATTTTTGCCAGTATATTGATCATACCCACCTATGATGCTGTGTATCTTTGCGTAGGTACGATTTTTGACACCATGTATTAGCTAAAGCTTGCTGATAATCACACAATTTAAGCTGGGCAGTTGAAAAGTAATAATCCTTAATAGTTTCTCATATAAGTGCTTCAAGTGGCATTTCTAGAACAAACATAATCCAGAGTGGCGAGCTACTTCTGGGTTTATTTACCATAAAAGGTAATAATATCACGTGATACAATGTACTCTTGTAACTGATTTTTCCGTCAACCAGTGCCTAAGGTTCCCCATTCTCTTGAGATTGGCGTACAGCGTCTTCGGAAGCAGGTCCGCCCATCGAATCAGAATTGAGGTGCCTTCTTTTTTTTTTTAAATTCCGCGCCTTTAAGATTGTACTGACATTCCCAAACTTCTGGTTCCAAATATGCGTACAATGTTGGAATTTCATCTCTTTTTGAAAGCTAATTTTTTTCGGCTATGTATGGATAAAAAGCAGTGATTTATTCATAAGGCATTACTTAGTCTCCTACACATATAGCAATTGATGTGATGAATTTTATAAAAAAAAATAAAATAAAAAAAAAAAACGAACGTCCATGTTTGGTAATGTCAGGAATGAGGGAGGAACGAGACAGGCAGGACAGGACAGAGAATGAATAGCTTCTTGGAGCAGGTTATTTATTTAAGAATAAAAGGGAGAAAAGAAACGAGAAGATGATTATGAAATATATCTGATAAAGAAAACTGGGAGAAGTGAAATTTATCAATTATATTTATAGAGAAAGAAAAACAAGAAATTAAATAAAAGAATAAGCAATGACAAAAGTTAATCTTAGCTTATGTGGATCATGACAAAGGATTTAAAGAGCTGACAGTTTAATGATAAATATTGAGTCTGAGCACTGGTTACTCATAAAGCATATTTGTGGCATAAGGTGTAACAGGATCATGACAGGTAAATCAATGACAGCGTCAAGATCGGGAAAGGATACCAAGAAACTGCCCATAAACCAATATTGACACCATATATTATCTGGAGCCTGCTGATAATTACACAATTTAAGCTGGACAGTCGAAAAGTAATAATCCTTAATAGTTTCTCATATAAGTGCTTCAAGTGGCAGATATACCAACAGATCGTTCGGTGTTAAACAGGATCAAATCATGCATAAAGATAATAAAAACTATCACCAAGTAATATCCCTTCTTTTTGTCGCTGTCTGTTAGCTTTTGTATTTATCTTTTCACAGCATTTTGTAAAAGCTCATGAAAAAAACGATTTAGCTTCTTACATCTAAAAGCACTATATTATTTACTCGTTCATGGTATACTACTGGATTTGTATCTCCTTTAAAATCACTCTCAGAACACTTTTTTCTTCTTCTTTCTTTTATGAACAATAGTTAGCTTATGCTGATTAATTGAAGTCTGGTACTCACTATCACATTTGTAAATTAATAACAACTGTCGCTTTTCTACATCTAAATCCGTACTAGCGCCATATCCCTACCATAAAGAAATTTAACGCAGGGAAAAACTGCATCTTTTCCAAGCCTATGGTTACAAGCTATAACAACGAAGAAATATCCAAGCGGTGACATGAGTGTTGTCGTATTTGACGCCTAATTCCACGAATATAATTACTCTTATCTTGTCACTCAATTATAATACATATAACCTATGTATTATAAGTACCATATTGCGAATACATTCCTATTGGTACGACACAGTACCAGCTCCCTCATATGTCAAACGGAGATCAGATTTCATAATCGTTCCTGGATTGGTCGAGTAGCTGCCGAATCTTCTAGTTTCTCATAAATTTATTTTAGTAATCCAATCAAGGACCCTGTCATTGAATGGATAAACTATAATGCTCTAGAAGTGCCGGATATGGGTCAACTAGCTCCTTGTATATAACAATAAGCTATGTTTCATATGTAACTGATTTCTAAATCTAATTCTACCATTTCCCAGTTTGCGGGTAAATAGTCAATTCGATCTGC
>NW_026252662.1:0-10900 GCF_025094135.1 Mucor mucedo | reverse complement strand
TTTTATCATGTTATCTGGAAATTTATTTATCTCTTTTAAGATCACTTAGTGGTTATGACCGATGGATTCTGTGTTAATTTACCGTGATATAAGAACGATAAAATTGGATCGCTTGTAATTTTTTGGATGGGGGGAATGAAAAACATACGCGGATATTCGGTGGTGAATTAGTATATGAGAATGGTAAATTACACAACACAAAGGAGCTATAAGGATGTTAATAGTCAAAATATCCGGTGTCAGCTAGTTTATGCATCACAAAAAAAAGCAAAAATCATACTTGACGATGTTAGGAATTCATTTCATTTGACACATGTATTCATCACCGAATACAGAGTTTGTGTGTATAAATACTGGGGAACAAGAGAGTGTCGTTGCCTTTACATCGTCTACCATGTCCTTTGTAAATCATGCTTTTTTTTTTGTTTTGTTTTTTTTGTTTTTTTGTTTTTTACGTTATTATCAGTCTGGTCATCAAGAGTAAGAAACAGGATCTTGAAAGTCTTCTTGTCCTTTACGTCCTTGATCATTGTGTCAACTACATCAAATGCAGTCGAGTTGGGATTCTTTTTTTTTACAACCTCAACAGCAAACAATTAAACCTTGTTTATATTTAAGTATTATAGTTCTCTATATTCCATGGCTGTCGCTAAGTTTAACCTTAATCGAATACTTTCCAGTGTGGTCGTCATGAAAACTTGATGGTTGATTGCTTCATCAAAGAAAAGATCAGTGTATTCTTTTTTTCTCAACCCGTGAGTAGTCTTGAGAATTTAGCTACTGAGAAAAAAAAAAAAAAAGAAAGCTCTATTCTTTGGGTTTTGTGATACCTTTGATTTCCTGCTCAATACCCTGCGACATAGTCAGACGCGAGCTTTTTTTGTTTACATTACTGATCGAAAGAATATTTTCTGTACCGAGTTCGTAAACGTTCGTTCTCGATAGGTTGAGTATGAGAAACCCCCCCCCCCCCTTTTTTTTTTTTGGCGATCCTTACTTTAATATAATAAAGGCAATTATATTTGCAATTGTCGTTTTGACGTTGACGATTAGTGTCTCAAAGCTATTTTCGAGTGCAAAGTTTTTAATAAAACTGGTATTGATTTCTTTGGTGGTGTTGGGTGGTAAAGTTGGCAAAGGATCAAACACTTTCAAAAGTTTCAAGTCAATATTTATTTTAATTACTGGAGAAAAGAAGTTGTTTTATTTTTACAGTGTAAGGCGACGGTACGCTTATAGTCGGGCCAAATCTAGCCAATAAAAGTGCTAGGAATAGTGTAAGGAGCCAATAACATTGCTCGAAATAGTGTAAGGAGCCAATAAATGTGCGCGAAATAGTGTAACTGGGTTTGAAAGGTTTTTTTTTTTTTCTTTTTTCTATGTGCCTTTTGTTTGTCCCCTCGTGAATTTTGACACTTATAAATTGATCAAATTTCCACATAAAACACCGTTTCTTCTCTTTGTTTAACTATCTGTTTTTTAAAATAAGCATCTAATCTGTACCAGAATACATACATCATATAATTTTAAGTAAGGAATATCTATTGATTGATTGATTGTCGTTCAATAGACACATTGCTTTCAAATAGTCTTAACTCCAAAATAGATGTCAAATATTTCTCTCAAAAAAAAAGGGCGTCCATCCGGCTCTAAAAGTAAACCTGGATCTAAAGCACCTGGTCCTAAACCGGCTCATTTAGTCAATCAATCCCGTTTAAGCTTTTCAAATGTTATTGCAACACAAGCGGAGAGCAGTAATTCTGAATTAGAAAATTTATCAATTTTACAAGATACATTGGTGATTCAACAATCTCAAGCAACACATACTAATGATGATATTGCAGAAAACAATGAAGAGGTAAAAAATTAATATAAACAATGCTGTAATTTTTGCGACTTACACGTATCCTTGAATAAGCATATTAGTACAACATCATCTCAAAGCATTGCCACGAGTGAAGATAACAGAAACATTGGCTCAAATATTGCTGACGAGGTATTACCAGATCAATGATTTTTAAAATATTTAGCATACTGATTTTATACGTAACTTAGAACATTAATCAAGCTGCTGGTGTGGATCTTGATGTCGATTATGCCGAAGATAGTGACGATATTGATGAAACTCAACTTCTTGACGAGCTCACAGAGGAGCAATTTAATGCTCTTGAAAACAGTATTTCCAATATTCCTGAAAATGGATGTCTTGATAATTATCTTGGAGGCATACAGGACAATCTCAAAGGTGGAAATGTACCAAGTCAATATATCAATGGCACATTTTGGATCAACCCTCCAAGCGTTTCTTTTTCTTTAAAGCAAAAAATCAATCCCGAGCTGCTTTACCGCCCAAGAGTATTTGTATGGCTCCCTCAGTTTTTGACAAAGACTCCTTTGCACTGTCCAACATGCGCAAAACCACTGCTAGCAAAAGAGTGGGTCCAAAAAACAAAGGCTCGAAGAATAATTGATCTGGATGAGTAAGTTACATAATTGGTTTGAGACTATAGAATGCATACTAACTATAAACATTTCAGCTGTTTCTATCTTTTGAGTGTTCGACTTAAATGTACAAATAAATCAACCGTTCATACATTTATGGGATATGCATCTTCAATTATTAGACAATTACCACCAAGGGTTCAGGCTGATTTCCCTGCTGTGCTTACCCATCGTTCTGGTTTTTCAAAGCAATTAGTAAGGCTCCTACGCACACAATTTCAAAATGCTGCCGGCCCTCATAGAATGCACCAAATTTTACGAACAAATCATACAGAAAAATTCGATTCCATTCAATTCCAGTACTATGATGCTTTAAAAGATAAGCTTGATGAACAAAAGATGGCTAAGAAGCTGGTAGGAAATGTTTCTACGGCTACAACATACCCAGAGTTCTCGACGTTTAATGATAGAAACGGATACAACGGATATGTACCTTCAGCCAATTACATAAGTTATGTTTATTGCTCAATCATAGATGAACTCAGGCCTTATATGAATCATCACACGTCACTTTTGGATGGAATTGTTTTAAAAGGAGACCATTCTTTTAAGGTATGCACACATCAGAATTCATATCCAAACAACACAGGCCAGCAATTAATTTTTTTTTAGATTATAAAACATATGGCCAAAATCAATGGGGTGTCAACATTTTCATGTCTGTATACCCTCTTGAACGAATACGAAGAAATTCGCCTACAAGTACTTGCGCCTACAAAGTCATTGGAACACTTGGCTCCATCTTTTAATAACATGATGGAGAGCTATAAAAAGTATGGCTTTAAAATGCCAGAGCTTTTCTACACGGACAATGTTCTTGGTGATCGGTTGTTCTTGGAATCGACAATACCTTCTCTCCTGAAAGACGTTATTCATAAAAATCCAACTATAACAGAACAAGTCGATTTGAACAGCCCATTCAAAAATTACCCCGTAGCCAGATTGCCAGATAACATAACGGTATCAATTTTAAGTACTACTATCGACATTAATCAATCATGCCAAAAACTTCTTGACGAATGTTTACAGCAGGGTACAATTGCCATTGGATTTGACTGCGAATGGGCTGTAAGAGGTAAAAGATCAGCAATTTCCATCAGTGAGCAGTCTGGTTTGAAGTTCGTTCCTGTTGCTTTGGTGCAAATCGCTTACGGTAATTCTGTCTACTTGATGAGAATACACTCATTCGCCTCAGACAATCTACCTGAAAATTTAATCAAGATCCTCACTGATACTAAAATAGCCAAAATCGGAAAAAACGTCAGCGGTGATCTTACAAGATTTCGCTATTTTGGTCTCCAACAATGCCCTGGTCAACTGGAACTTGGTACCTTTTGCAAAGATAAGGATCTCATTGAAAGAAGAAATACATCTTTGGCCGATATATGTGGGCTTGTTCTGAAGGTGCAGTTACCCAAGACAAATTTTGTTCGTTGTGGCAATTGGGAAGCCCCAATCCTTTCAGAAGAGCAAATACATTATGCAGCTTTGGACGCTTGGGTGTCATACGAAATTTATACCAGATACAAACATATGCCCACAGTTCATCAGAAAGTAACTGTCAACACAACAGCCGGTTCTTTTATTGCAATTCATTTGGACAAATCTGCCTCGTCCTCTGTTGCTGGATACGGCTATATATGCAATGATGATACCCCTCCTACAAATAATACCCATGAAGCACTTCATACCAACAGTGCACTTATTGTAAAAGTTGTGAAAATAACTATTCCTGGATACCCTTTGGAGTGTTACAATGAGGGTCTGACCTTAGGTGATTTCCATAATATACCCTTCACTGTTTATATCAAATGCAAATATCTGTTTACAGCTTCAGAAAGAGTACATAATGTAGTTTCTGATACTTCTAATACCCCAATCATACAAATACCACCCATTAGCAGCGATACCACTTATTCACCAATCAATACCAATAAGAATTCTGTCGACTCCCGTGTTTTAAAAGATGGATTTCATATTATGGACATGATCAAAATTAATAAGTCTCATGGAATGCAAAAAGACTTCATGCGTCGTTTCCGTGACATCATGTATGTATGTGACCAAGAGGATAAAGCTTTAGTAGAAAGTTATCTTGAAAGTATTGGTACGGACTGGAAGACACGGATGTTGGTAAACCCTGCTTGGATATTCGAACGTGTAAGAAGGCATATACCCCCAGCCGAAGAATTATACCCCGCCTTGAAATTCCTTTTTGAAAGCTACGGTCCTCTCAGGTGTGAGCATTCCGGCCTTAAACTCTTCAATGACGCAGCTGTTGCCATGTCCCTGCATGTTTTGGATTCGGTGAAGCAAGGGCATGTCTCAGACGTTGTTAATGGGCCTCCATTATATACCGAAAAAGGCTTGGACAAAAACAATCTCATGACATATAAATGCTCCAGAGGAACAAGCTCGGTTGAAGGAGCATGCCATATGAACATTGTTCGAAGGTTTGCTTCTTACAATGCATCAGTTAGATTGACCGACTCAATTTTAGCCGACTACCGGTTATATCATAACCTCAATGTAAGTAATAAATGATTTAAAAAATATTTCATAAACTGAAAGTTATACATCATCATAGGTTGGATCAATTAACAGATACGGTAAAAAGCATCAAGGCCATTATAGTCCTTGGCTTGTACTGGCTATAAATTTATTAAGAGCTGAAGTAGGTCACGATACCGTTATGAATTACACCTGTGAACGCTATGGGAGTTACTTGAATTTTGAACAGACCAATGAAACTTTTGGTGTCGTCGATATACCCAGAACATTTGGCAACTCAATTGGAATTAGGCCTACTGAATCTCTTGCTCCAAAAAAAGTTAAAATAACAAAAGGTCGGATGACAGAACTTGCTTCTTTGCCTGTGGTAGAGCTTCCGAAAATTGGTTATTCCGCTAACAAGTTCAAATACAAATATCTATCGAATTGTCAAGGCACCTTGTATGCTGTAACTGCTGTTCATACAAAGGAAGAAGTATGTCTTTTTGAAACTCTAATTAATACCCAAGGCCAAGAGAGTACATCTATATACCAACCTTTTGATTCGGAAAAGCCGAATTTCGAGCTTTTCGCTTTAACATGGAACTCTAAACATTGCCAACATGATACCAATATTTATTACAAGACACCAGGGCATTTAAAATCATATTTCAACATTTTAGAAGACAGGAAAAAATACGGAAATACTGTTCTCAAAAATATTGAAATATCACAAAGTGTTCGAGTACTTGCTGAATCCCCATCCAGGTTTATAAGATCAATACCTGCATTACCCAAACCAATACCCCCTATAGAGCAACATTTTCCACTTGGTACAATCAACCCACCATCACCTCAATTACAGATGATACGCCCTGCATATCGCTCCAGACATATCCCGGGTGCCACCCCTCTTACAATACCACTTTCACGCCACGTTACAGCTGAAGTAATCAATCTATCAAATAACAGAAAACGGAAAAGAGTATGTGTGGTATGCATGGTAGATAACTGTCCTGGAAGTTCCAAAGGTTCTCTGTGCAGTAACAAATGCGGACGATGCAGACAAGAAAGCTGTACAGGTAGACACGTTAAACAACCAAAAACTGGGAAGAAAGATTTTGTACAGCCTTTGCCTTGTTTAAATTTATAAATGTAGCTGATAATGTATGCTGGAATTGCTACCCGTCATTATTGGCTACAAACCCAAATCACTAATACCTAATTACAAATAAATCATGATATTTCCCTTAAATCACTTCAATAAATCTCGTAAAAAACAAATGGAACTTTACACGTAAAAAATTAAGTAAACCCTTCTAAAATCCAAAAATTTGGGTGCCCAAGGGCACCCAAATTTTTATGAATTAAATGCAAAATCAGATGAATTAAATGATATTTTAATGAAATGGCCCAACTATGGTTACACGGCCTGGCTGTTCCTAAGAGATCACATGCTGTACTGGCGCCTTACACGGCCGTGTAACCATAGTTGGGCCATTTCATTAAAATATCATTTAATTCATCTGATTTTGCATTTAATTCATAAAAATTTGGGTGCCCTTGGGCACCCAAATTTTTGGATTTTAGAAGGGTTTACTTAATTTTTACGTGTAAAGTTCCATTTGTTTTTTACGAGATTTATTGAAGTGATTTAAGGGAAATATCATGATTTATTTGTAATTAGGTATTAGTGATTTGGGTTTGTAGCCAATAATGACGGGTAGCAATTCCAGCATACATTATCAGCTACATTTATAAATTTAAACAAGGCAAAGGCTGTACAAAATCTTTCTTCCCAGTTTTTGGTTGTTTAACGTGTCTACCTGTACAGCTTTCTTGTCTGCATCGTCCGCATTTGTTACTGCACAGAGAACCTTTGGAACTTCCAGGACAGTTATCTACCATGCATACCACACATACTCTTTTCCGTTTTCTGTTATTTGATAGATTGATTACTTCAGCTGTAACGTGGCGTGAAAGTGGTATTGTAAGAGGGGTGGCACCCGGGATATGTCTGGAGCGATATGCAGGGCGTATCATCTGTAATTGAGGTGATGGTGGGTTGATTGTACCAAGTGGAAAATGTTGCTCTATAGGGGGTATTGGTTTGGGTAATGCAGGTATTGATCTTATAAACCTGGATGGGGATTCAGCAAGTACTCGAACACTTTGTGATATTTCAATATTTTTGAGAACAGTATTTCCGTATTTTTTCCTGTCTTCTAAAATGTTGAAATATGATTTTAAATGCCCTGGTGTCTTGTAATAAATATTGGTATCATGTTGGCAATGTTTAGAGTTCCATGTTAAAGCGAAAAGCTCGAAATTCGGCTTTTCCGAATCAAAAGGTTGGTATATAGATGTACTCTCTTGGCCTTGGGTATTAATTAGAGTTTCAAAAAGACATACTTCTTCCTTTGTATGAACAGCAGTTACAGCATACAAGGTGCCTTGACAATTCGATAGATATTTGTATTTGAACTTGTTAGCGGAATAACCAATTTTCGGAAGCTCTACCACAGGCAAAGAAGCAAGTTCTGTCATCCGACCTTTTGTTATTTTAACTTTTTTTGGAGCAAGAGATTCAGTAGGCCTAATTCCAATTGAGTTGCCAAATGTTCTGGGTATATCGACGACACCAAAAGTTTCATTGGTCTGTTCAAAATTCAAGTAACTCCCATAGCGTTCACAGGTGTAATTCATAACGGTATCGTGACCTACTTCAGCTCTTAATAAATTTATAGCCAGTACAAGCCAAGGACTATAATGGCCTTGATGCTTTTTACCGTATCTGTTAATTGATCCAACCTATGATGATGTATAACTTTCAGTTTATGAAATATTTTTTAAATCATTTATTACTTACATTGAGGTTATGATATAACCGGTAGTCGGCTAAAATTGAGTCGGTCAATCTAACTGATGCATTGTAAGAAGCAAACCTTCGAACAATGTTCATATGGCATGCTCCTTCAACCGAGCTTGTTCCTCTGGAGCATTTATATGTCATGAGATTGTTTTTGTCCAAGCCTTTTTCGGTATATAATGGAGGCCCATTAACAACGTCTGAGACATGCCCTTGCTTCACCGAATCCAAAACATGCAGGGACATGGCAACAGCTGCGTCATTGAAGAGTTTAAGGCCGGAATGCTCACACCTGAGAGGACCGTAGCTTTCAAAAAGGAATTTCAAGGCGGGGTATAATTCTTCGGCTGGGGGTATATGCCTTCTTACACGTTCGAATATCCAAGCAGGGTTTACCAACATCCGTGTCTTCCAGTCCGTACCAATACTTTCAAGATAACTTTCTACTAAAGCTTTATCCTCTTGGTCACATACATACATGATGTCACGGAAACGACGCATGAAGTCTTTTTGCATTCCATGAGACTTATTAATTTTGATCATGTCCATAATATGAAATCCATCTTTTAAAACACGGGAGTCGACAGAATTCTTATTGGTATTGATTGGTGAATAAGTGGTATCGCTGCTAATGGGTGGTATTTGTATGATTGGGGTATTAGAAGTATCAGAAACTACATTATGTACTCTTTCTGAAGCTGTAAACAGATATTTGCATTTGATATAAACAGTGAAGGGTATATTATGGAAATCACCTAAGGTCAGACCCTCATTGTAACACTCCAAAGGGTATCCAGGAATAGTTATTTTCACAACTTTTACAATAAGTGCACTGTTGGTATGAAGTGCTTCATGGGTATTATTTGTAGGAGGGGTATCATCATTGCATATATAGCCGTATCCAGCAACAGAGGACGAGGCAGATTTGTCCAAATGAATTGCAATAAAAGAACCGGCTGTTGTGTTGACAGTTACTTTCTGATGAACTGTGGGCATATGTTTGTATCTGGTATAAATTTCGTATGACACCCAAGCGTCCAAAGCTGCATAATGTATTTGCTCTTCTGAAAGGATTGGGGCTTCCCAATTGCCACAACGAACAAAATTTGTCTTGGGTAACTGCACCTTCAGAACAAGCCCACATATATCGGCCAAAGATGTATTTCTTCTTTCAATGAGATCCTTATCTTTGCAAAAGGTACCAAGTTCCAGTTGACCAGGGCATTGTTGGAGACCAAAATAGCGAAATCTTGTAAGATCACCGCTGACGTTTTTTCCGATTTTGGCTATTTTAGTATCAGTGAGGATCTTGATTAAATTTTCAGGTAGATTGTCTGAGGCGAATGAGTGTATTCTCATCAAGTAGACAGAATTACCGTAAGCGATTTGCACCAAAGCAACAGGAACGAACTTCAAACCAGACTGCTCACTGATGGAAATTGCTGATCTTTTACCTCTTACAGCCCATTCGCAGTCAAATCCAATGGCAATTGTACCCTGCTGTAAACATTCGTCAAGAAGTTTTTGGCATGATTGATTAATGTCGATAGTAGTACTTAAAATTGATACCGTTATGTTATCTGGCAATCTGGCTACGGGGTAATTTTTGAATGGGCTGTTCAAATCGACTTGTTCTGTTATAGTTGGATTTTTATGAATAACGTCTTTCAGGAGAGAAGGTATTGTCGATTCCAAGAACAACCGATCACCAAGAACATTGTCCGTGTAGAAAAGCTCTGGCATTTTAAAGCCATACTTTTTATAGCTCTCCATCATGTTATTAAAAGATGGAGCCAAGTGTTCCAATGACTTTGTAGGCGCAAGTACTTGTAGGCGAATTTCTTCGTATTCGTTCAAGAGGGTATACAGACATGAAAATGTTGACACCCCATTGATTTTGGCCATATGTTTTATAATCTAAAAAAAAATTAATTGCTGGCCTGTGTTGTTTGGATATGAATTCTGATGTGTGCATACCTTAAAAGAATGGTCTCCTTTTAAAACAATTCCATCCAAAAGTGACGTGTGATGATTCATATAAGGCCTGAGTTCATCTATGATTGAGCAATAAACATAACTTATGTAATTGGCTGAAGGTACATATCCGTTGTATCCGTTTCTATCATTAAACGTCGAGAACTCTGGGTATGTTGTAGCCGTAGAAACATTTCCTACCAGCTTCTTAGCCATCTTTTGTTCATCAAGCTTATCTTTTAAAGCATCATAGTACTGGAATTGAATGGAATCGAATTTTTCTGTATGATTTGTTCGTAAAATTTGGTGCATTCTATGAGGGCCGGCAGCATTTTGAAATTGTGTGCGTAGGAGCCTTACTAATTGCTTTGAAAAACCAGAACGATGGGTAAGCACAGCAGGGAAATCAGCCTGAACCCTTGGTGGTAATTGTCTAATAATTGAAGATGCATATCCCATAAATGTATGAACGGTTGATTTATTTGTACATTTAAGTCGAACACTCAAAAGATAGAAACAGCTGAAATGTTTAGTAGTTAGTATGCATCGCTATAATGTGCTCAGAACCAATTATGTTAACATTACTCTTGGGGCACAAAGATCAATTATTCTTCGAGGCCTTATGATGTTTTTGGACGCCACTACTGTTGGCTAGTGCAGTGGGTGGGTTGCGCATGTTGGGAAACAGTGGCAAAGGAGTCCTTGTCAAAAACTGAGTGAGCCATACAATACTCTTGGGCGGTAAGCATCTCGGGATTGATTTATTTGCTTTAAAGAAAAAGAAACGCTTTGAGGGTTTGATTCCAAAATGGTGCCATTGATATATTGACTGGGTACATTTCCACCTTTGAGATTGTCCTTATGCCTCCAGAGAAGGTGTATCAAGACATCCATTTTCAGGGAATACTTGTGGAAAGTATTCTGTGTTTTCAAGAGCATTAAATTGGCTCTTCCTCTGTGAGCTCGTCAAGAAGTTGGTTGTATCATCAATATCGTCACATCTTCGGCATAATCCGACATCAAGATCCACACCAGCAGCTTGATTAATGTTCTAAGTTACGTATA
>NW_026252661.1:0-11185 GCF_025094135.1 Mucor mucedo | reverse complement strand
AAAAAAAAAAACCGGATTAAATGCATAATTAAGGCACTGACCATTCCAAATGGGCTAATGACAGTAGACCTCTGCGTTTAAACTCTTCGGAGATTCCCAAGTTTCAGCTTACCTCCACGAGTAATACCCCTTTCCCTGGAGAGAAGAAATATGATACCACGAAGGAGTTTCTAAAGATCTTTGAGAAGATGATGAAGACTGCCACTGGTGACATTGAACTAGTCTGGAGAATTTACTTGCCTTTGGCATTATCTTACGACTATAATCTTTGGGTGGATACCGATCTCTTAATCTGCAAGGACTAGACCGAAGCCAAGGCCACATTTGAGACGGAATTTGGTATCAGACGGGTATACAACTCGTTCATGAACAGCAGTGACACCATCGAGAATTACACCAACAGGTTTCTCCGGGATATCTTTGAGGCAGGTCGTAGACAAACTGACCCTGGAATAGCGGAAAAGTATCGTACCAGTTTGTATGAACCCTGCCAATCGCAGATCTTGACGGTTATGGAATCAAGAGATCGAGACACGGATTCGTGCACCATCGAGGATATCTCATCCAATTTTTGGTGAAGGCCTTTTGCTATTGTTTACTTTACTGTTAGTCTTCTCATGCATTGTTGTTTTCGCACCAACATTTGGGTCTAATATATATATCTTTTTTTACTCATCCGTATTGTCCCCACTGAGTTCCTCTTTCACGCTTTAGCCTTTGATTTTTCTTCTTTTTTTATTCAACTTTACTGTTGCCATTGAGCTCATGTTTAACCAATTATCGTCTGGTTTTTCTTTTGTTTCTTATATTTTACTGCTCTGTATCGTCCGCATTGAGCTCATCTTAAACTCATTGGCCTTTGGTTTTTGTTCCGTTTTTTTTACTCATCTGTATTGTTCTCATTGAGCTCATTTTTAACACATTAGCCTTTGGTTTTTCTTCTGTTTTTAAAACTCATCTGTATTATCCTCATTGAGCTCATCTTTGACTCATTAGCCTCTGGTTTTTCTTCTGTTCTTTTTACTCATCTGTATCGTCACCCTTGAGCTCTTCTTTAACGCATTAGCCTTTGGTTTTTCATCCTTTTTTATTCATCTGTATTGTCCCCATTCAGCTAATCTTTAACCCATTAGGCTCTGGTTTTTCTTCTTTTTTTAATTTAACTGAATTGTCCCCATGAAGCTCATCTTTAACGCACTAGAATTTGGTTTTTCTTCTGATTTTTTACTAATCCGCATCGTCCCCAATGAGCTCATCTTTAACCCATTAGCCTTTGCGTTTTCTTCCTTCTTTACGCATCTGTTTTGTCTCCATTAAGCTCATCTTTAAGTCATTAGCCTTTTGTTTTTTTTCTTCTCATTTTTAGTTTTTTTTTTTGTTAATGCGAATAAAATGAGAATCTACTTTTTGTTTGCTTTCTTTATTGTTTCAGCAAAACCGGACCAGAAATACAAAGTATGTGTTAAAGTGTCAACCTGGATTTCTTTACGCTCATTTTTTAAGCTCGTTATGAGTAATAACCTGGATTACTTTATGCTTACTTTTTGTCGGGTTATATATCTTGTCTTCCTACGTTAAACCGAGGTTGACGTATTCGGAATTAAAGGTTGAATTTATTTTTCGTAGGACCACGGTAAGACAACGGTAGGACACCGTAGGACTCCGTAATAAATTTCCGTCGGTCCGGCAGGCTCCCGTTCACTTCCCACGGGGTGTGTTTAGGGGGGGGGGAGAATGAACGAAAATATCATAAAAGTTCTAGCTCAGCCCTGACTTTATAAATAGCAGTCCGTTGGTAGATTGTAGAGGAAATATAGATTTCCTTCTAACGAAATCGTAGTATCCTGTACCGTTAGAAGTCATGATACGCGTACGATTTGGGTATTGTATATTTCTCTCCGTTACGGGTTTGAGATATTACAATGCACATGGGCAAACTTTGCGAGGCTGAATTAATTTTCTTGGGTAGTAAAGAGTCCGTCGAACGTGTTACAGGGGGATCGTAACATCTTCTTGTTAAATACACGTACGAAAAACCTTGTGGGATGAAACGAGTGTTTCTTGGAGTATCTTCCACATGGGCAAACTTTACGAGACTGAATTAGGTTTTAGTTGAAATGAAGAGTCCAATCGTACGGGTCACTGGGGTTGCGTTGCTTCCTCGGGTTAAATACCCGTAAGATGAAATAGTGGGTTGCAAGGGGAATTACCGTGGAAAGCAATTTTCACGAGGGGCAAACTTTACGAGGCTGAATTAGGTTTTAGTTGAAATGAAGAGTCCAATCGTACGGGTTACTGGGGTTGCGTAGCTTCCTCGGGTTAAATACCCGTAAGACGAAATAGTGGGTTGCAAGGGGAATTACCGTGGAAAGCAATTTTCACGAGGGGCAAACTTTATGAGACTGAATTAAGTTTTAGTTGAAATGAAGAGTCCAATCGTACGGGTTACTGGGGTTGCGTAGCTTCCTCGGGTTAAATACCCGTAAGATGAAATAGTGGGTTGCAAGGGGAATTACCGTGGAAAGCAATTTTCACGAGGGGCAAACTTTATGAGACTGAATTAAGTTTTAGTTGAAATGAAGAGTCCAATCGTACGGGTTACTGGGGTTGCGTAGCTTCCTCGGGTTAGATACCCGTAAGATGAAATAGTGGGTTGCAAGGGGAATTACCGTGGAAAGCAATTTTCACGAGGGGCAAACTTTATGAGACTGAATTAAGTTTTAGCTGAAATGAAGAGTCCATTCGTACGGGTTACTGGGGTTGCGTAGCTTCCTTGGGTTAAATACCCGTAAGATAAAACTGTGGGTTGCAAGGGGAATTACCGTGGAAAGCAATTTTCACGAGGGGCAAACTTTACGAGACTGAATTAGGTTTTAGTTGAAATGAAGAGTCCAATCGTACGGGTTACTGGGGTTGCGTAGCTTCCTCGGGTTAAATACCCGTAAGATGAAATAGTGGGTTGCAAGGGGAATTACCGTGGAAAGCAATTTTCACGAGGGGCAAACTTTATGAGACTGAATTAAGTTTTAGCTGAAATGAAGAGTCCAATCGTACGGGTTACTGGGGTTGCGTAGCTTCCTCGGGTTAGATACCCGTAAGATGAAATAGTGGGTTGCAAGGGGAATTACCGTGGAAAGCAATTTTCACGAGGGGCAAACTTTACTGAGACTGAATTAAGTTTTAGCTGAAATGAAGAGTCCATTCGTACGGGTTACTGGGGTTGCGTAGCTTCCTCGGGTTAAATACCCGTAAGATGAAATAGTGGGTTGCAAGGGGAATTACCGTGGAAAGCAATTTTCACGAGGGGCAAACTTTACGAGGCTGAATTAGGTTTTAGTTGAAATGAAGAGTCCAATCGTACGGGTTACTGGGGTTGCGTAGCTTCCTCGGGTTAAATACCCGTAAGATGAAATAGTGGGTTGCAAGGGGAATTACCGTGGAAAGCAATTTTCACGAGGGGCAAACTTTATGAGACTGAATTAAGTTTTAGTTGAAATGAAGAGTCCAATCGTACGGGTTACTGGGGTTGCGTAGCTTCCTCGGGTTAAATACCCGTAAGATGAAATAGTGGGTTGCAAGGGGAATTACCGTGGAAAGCAATTTTCACGAGGGGCAAACTTTACGAGACTGAATTAGGTTTTAGTTGAAATGAAGAGTCCAATCGTACGGGTTACTGGGGTTGCGTAGCTTCCTCGGGTTAAATACCCGTAAGATGAAATAGTGGGTTGCAAGGGGAATTACCGTGGAAAGCAATTTTCACGAGGGGCAAACTTTACGAGACTGAATTAGGTTTTAGTTGAAATGAAGAGTCCAATCGTACGGGTTACTGGGGTTGCGTAGCTTCCTCGGGTTAGATACCCGTAAGATGAAATAGTGGGTTGCAAGGGGAATTACCGTGGAAAGCAATTTTCACGAGGGGCAAACTTTACGAGACTGAATTAGGTTTTAGTTGAAATGAAGAGTCCAATCGTACGGGTTACTGGGGTTGCGTAGCTTCCTCGGGTTAGATACCCGTAAGATGAAATAGTGGGTTGCAAGGGGAATTACCGTGGAAAGCAATTTTCACGAGGGGCAAACTTTACGAGACTGAATTAGGTTTTAGTTGAAATGAAGAGTCCAATCGTACGGGTTACTGGGGTTGCGTAGCTTCCTCGGGTTAGATACCCGTAAGATGAAATAGTGGGTTGCAAGGGGAATTACCGTGGAAAGCAATTTTCACGAGGGGCAAACTTTACGAGACTGAATTAGGTTTTAGTTGAAATGAAGAGTCCAATCGTACGGGTTACTGGGGTTGCGTAGCTTCCTCGGGTTAGATACCCGTAAGATGAAATAGTGGGTTGCAAGGGGAATTACCGTGGAAAGCAATTTTCACGAGGGGCAAACTTTACGAGACTGAATTAGGTTTTAGTTGAAATGAAGAGTCCAATCGTACGGGTTACTGGGGTTGCGTAGCTTCCTCGGGTTAAATACCCGTAAGAAAAACTGTGGGTTGCAAAGGGATTAGCCGTGGAATAGCATATTCCACTTGGGTAAACTTTAGGACGCCTAATTAATTTTGGGCTGTAATGAAGAGTCCATTGAGCAGGTTCCTGGTGGAGTTGTGTGAGCTCCTCTTGGGTGAATACCCGTACGAAAAAACGTATGCTTGCAAATGAAATAATAGTGGAAAAGCATATTCCACTTGGGCAAACTTTATGAAGCCGGATTTGTTTTTGGTGGAAATAAAGAGTCCATCGCGCGGGTTCCCGGTGTAGCTATACCAGCTTCCCTGGGGTTGAATACCCGGTTAGAAAAAACTGTGGGTTACAAGGGTTAAGTTCCGTAATACGCCCACCTAGCGTGGAGCCTACGGAATAATTATGGGTCTCTGTAAGGGTCTGGGGGAAAGGTCTGGGGGAACGGGTACGAGGGTGGGCTTTATTTAAAAGGAATTGACGGAAGGACTTACATTTCAAATGAGGCTTGCAGCAATTACACAATCCTACTCGTCATCTAAAACAATCAATGCATGAACAGATTAATGAGATTCCCTTTGTCAGAATCTACATTTTATATTATACAGAAGCAGAACTCTGTTAACGATGGAGTGGTGAGCCATCGTATTTAAAAGGAGAGCAATTACAAAATACAGAGGTAGAACTCTTTTAATGATGGAGTGGCGACCCATCGTATTCAAAAGGAACTGACGGAATGACTACCATTTTGAATGAAGTCTGCAGCGTAATTTGACACAATTACATTAAACTCACCGGGTCTGAAAAGGGCCGCGGTTATGACATAAATATTACATGGGTGATGTTGCATGACCCTACGCGCGCTACACTGATGAAATAAGAGAGTTCATACGCTGGACCGAAAGGTCGTGCTATGCTTTTGCAATATCATCGTGCTGGGAATTTAGCTCTGTAACAGGACTTCCGTAGGTTCTCCTGCAGAAGGAACATTTCTAGGGGATTTTCCTCTAGAAACCTGTTGCCGCTTACTGTGAACGGAATTAATTCACGGCGCCTGAGGGATGCTTCTGCTAGCCATAATGGACAGGCTAGTGAAGATGTTAACCGAGCTGTGGTCAAGCTTAGGCTTGGTGTCCTTAATTATTGTTATCCAAACGAATCCATTTTAGAATTATTTTAATATGGGCGTAAAAACCTCATAAAAACAACTTTTAACAACGGATCTCTTGGCTCTCGCATCGATGAAGAACGTAGCAAATTGCGATAACTGTTGTAAATTGCAAATCTAGTGAATCATCGAGTCTTTGAACGCATATTGCGGTCAATGGTATTCCATTGACCACGCCTGTTTCAGTATCATAAACTACCCCACATTTGTAAATCTTGGATTTATGGATGGGCGATGGGAGTTTACCGGAGGTTCTTCCTTCGGTTCTCCTTAATATAATCTGGCAGAAAGAATTGGCTGTAGTCTGTGGATGCCATTACCACTTATCCACAGTTGAAAGGGTTTTGTGCACTAAGTCCGTGGGCACTACACAGTTGAAACCGGAGGCCACCAAAATAATTTTTGTTTAAATGATCTGAAATCAGGTGGGATTACCCGCTGAACGCCTCTAAGTAAGCGGAGGAAAAGAAAATAAAAATGATTTCCGTAGTAATGACGAGTGAACAGGAAAGAGCTCAAAGTTGGAACCTGTTTGGCTTAGCTAAACCGGATTGTAAACTGTGGAGGTGTTTTCCTGGCACGCCTGGTAAAAAAGTCCTTTGGAACAGGGCATCATAGAGGGTGAGAATCCCGTCTTTGGCCAGAGCTGTTGCCTAATGTGATACATTTTCAAAGAGTCAGGTTGTTTGGAAATGCAACCTAAATTGGGTGGTTAAATGTCATCTAAAGCTAAATATTTGCGAGAGACCGATAGCGAACAAGTACCGTGAGGGAAAGATGAAAAGAACTCTGAAAAGAGAGTTAAATAGTATGTGAAATTGTTAAAAGGGAGCCGTTTGGAGCCAGATTGGCTTGATCGTAATCAGTCTAAGCTTCGGCTTGAATGCACTTTCGATCTTTGCCTGCCAACGACAATTTTTTCTGGGGGAAAAAACTAATGTGAAACGTAGCCTGTGTAGATGGGTGTTATAGTCCTTTAGAAAATACCCTGGATTGGATTGAGGAACGCAGTGAATGCTCTTTAGGGCAAGATTGCTGGGTGCTTTCGCTAATACATGCTAAAATTTCTGCTTCGGGTGGTGTTAGTGTGTAAAGGAGAAACTCGCCTAGTATATTTTTTATTCGCTTAGGTTGTTGGCTTAATGGCTCTAAACGTACCGTCTAGAAACACGGACCAAGGAGTTCAGCATTAATGCAAGTATTTGGGTGACAAACTCATATGCGATGTTAACAAGATTGACACGAGATCTTTTAGATGTGTAGGTCATCTCCCGAGCTCGTACAATTTTTGTATCAAAGCATACGGTGCAAAAGCATTAATGATGAGACCCGAAAGATGGTGAACTATGCCTGAATAGAGTGAAGCCGGGGGACACTCCGGTGGAGGCTCGCAGCGATTCTGACGTGAAAATCAATCGTCAAATTTGGGTATAGGGGCGAAAGGCTAATCGAACCATCTTAAAGCTGGTTCCTGCCGAAGTTTCCCTCAGGATAGCAGAAGCTTATAGGCATTTTTATGAAGTTATATTTGTAAGATGACATGTTTTCTTAAATGAATCATTGATCTTGAATGCAAAGTTTCTAGTGGGCCATTTTTGGTAAACAGAACTGGCGATGCGGGATGAACCGATCGGAAAGTTAAGGTGCCTAAATACACGCTTATCAGATATCATAAAGGTGTTATTTTATGTAGACAGTAGGACGGTAGCCATTGAAGTTGGAATCCGCTAAGGAGTGTGTAAAAACTCACCTGCCGAGTGAAGTAGCCCTGAAAATGGATGGCGCTTAAGCGTGTTACCGAGACTTTCCCGTTATTGTAAAAGCGAAGCAATAACGAGTAGGCAGGCGTGGAGGTTTATTTAAACTGTTACGAAGCTCTTGGTGTAAACGGAGTGAAACAGCCTCTAGTGCAGATCTTGGTGGTAGTAGCAAATATTCAAATGAGAACTTTGAAGACTGAAGAGGGGAAAGGTTCCTGGACAACATCGTTTGGTCCAGGGTTAGTCGATCCTAAGAGATAGATACGTGTTCAATTATTGGGCCCGCCTATCGAAAGGGAAACCGGTTAAAATTCCGGTACTAGGACGAGGATTTTCTGCGGTAACGCAAATGACCTTGGAGACATCAGCGTGGGTTCCGGGAAGAGTTATCTTTTCTTTTTAACAACTAAGATAGACCTTGGAATTTGTTTAGCAAGAGAAAAGGTTTATCGGTTGGTAAAGCACAGTGCGTTTGCTGTGTCCGGTGCATTCACGATGATCCTTGAAAATCCAAGGGAAAAAATAATTTTCTCGACTAGTCGTACTCATAACCGCAGCAGGTCTCCAAGGCGAAAAGCCTCTAGTTGATAGAACAATGTAGATAAGGGAAGTTGGCAAATTATCCATAATTCGGGATTAGGATTGGCTCTAATGGTTGGGTAGATATGGACCTTGGCTTCTTTCGGGCAACCAAGCGAACCCAGTCTATCACTAACAACCACATTAGAACTGTTACGGACAAAGGGAATCCAACTGTCTAATAAAGGCACAGCATTGCGATGGCCAGTTAGTGGTGTTGACGCAATGTGATTTCTGCCCAGTGCTCTTAACTTCAAAGTGAAGAGGTTTAACGCGTGCGGGTCAATGGCGGGAGTATTTAATGCTCTAGATTAAACGAGATTCCCACTGTCCCTATCTACTATCTAGCGAAACCACAGCCAAGGAACGGGCTTGGCAGAATCAGTGTGAAAAGGAAACCTCTGTTGATCCTGACTCTAGTTTGACAGTGTGGAAGGAAGTATGGGGTGTAGCATAAGTGGGAGCTTTGGCGTCAATGAAAAACCACTACCCATACCAAATTCTACTTGAGTAGTCAAGTGGGGAGTTAACTGGGTAGTGCATCTGTTAACGCAGGTGTGCTACGGGGGACTCAACGAGAACATAAATCTCGTGTAGAATCATTGGGTAAAAGTCCCCCTATTATCTATGAAAGTAGGGCCTTGGATCCTTTGGAGTCTCATACATTTGAGGGTAAAGAATCCAAAAAAGGTTACGACAGGGTATTTGGCTTGTGGCAACGAAACGTTTTTAGAGACGTTGCTTTTTGATTTTTGATGTCGGCTTATCCTATCATACAGAAGCAGGAATCTGTAAGCGTTGGATTGTTCACCTACTAACAGGGAACGTGAGCTGGGTTTAGACCGTCGCGAGACAGGTTATATTTATCCTACTGATGGTATGGGTATTGTAACAGTAATTGAAGCTAGTACGAGAGGAACCCTTCATTCAGATAATTGGTATTTGCGTCTGGTCGAACGGCCTTCGCCGCGAAGCTACATCTGCTGGATAATAGCTGAACGCCTCTAAGCCAGAATCCATACTGGAAACAATGCTATTATGTGTTTTGAATTGTAACAGAAGTGTACACATAAGGCCTGTTGCCTGAAAACCTTAAATTGTGAGATACACCTTGCAGCGGAAAGGCTGCTTGGTTGTACTTGCAAATGATAATGCTAATACTTCAAGACGTTAAATCGCGTGCAGACGACACGAAATGGACGGGGTATTGTAAGTACTAGAGTAGTCTTTGTTGCTACGATGTACTGAGATTAAGCCTTTGTCATTGAATTTGTTCCTCCGGGAACGATTCGCTTAAATAAAATTGTACAATTTTTAAATTATTACGAGATTGGGTCACGCCATTTTACAAACAAAACAAATTTTTTTCTACTCATATTTTGATTTTGTAATTATGGCAGATCAAATTGACTCACGCTATTCTTGTCAGATTATCAAAAGTATACCGTACATATGACGGTACCACTCCGGCCTCTACTGTACCTACTGCAATCCTGGACCTAGCAGGAACACCAAGGCTATACGTTTTCGCCTGATCCGTCCATTAAAACCGAGTTTTAATATGTGCTTACCCATTTACTCAAAAAAAAAAAAAAAAAAAAAAAAAACGGATTGGATAAAATTACCCATTTACTCGTTTGGACGGATTTTATAGTAAGCGTTTAACGATTTACCCAAAAAAACAGGTATATTTTTAAAAATTAGCTTTCCCTTTCAGCCTTCAGCCCAATAAAAAACTTTTTTTTGTACATATTGAATCGTTAAATGCGTTCATTCGTTCGAAAACATTGGTTTGCAGTTTTTAGAAATTGATTTTTTATTTTATTAAAAAGAATAAAAGTAAGATTTATTTATATCTTAATACTTGAGGACAAATTGTTACGTAGAAGATTACTACTTAAATGAGCTGAAACGTACACGTTACATGGTATAAAATGCAGGCATTGATTATTTTGTATATGAAGCAACGTATAATCTAAAACAGCGGGAATCACCAAAGTTTTTTAACTAAATTTTAGCTTAGTTTATGATGAGAAGACTCAAAATTGAGACTTACTAATTTCTTTTTTGAACAGAGTAGCCTCCACCACGGTAAAAAAAGGAAGCGTAAGTCTGAAGAGATAATTAGAGAAAAGAAAGTCATAAACGTAAACCTCTTAATTATGGCACTGACGTAGTACACCGAAAGCACGGCGTTTAAACACCTGTCTATGCTGATTTAAATAAGAGATAAGTAATTGGAGAGACTTCATTGATGGTATGATGAATGTACCATAATATAATTGCAAAAGAAGTAACTCCAGACGTTTATTCAGTTACATGGTTTCCAGAAGCAAGAGCTAATAAAAGTTATTATTTTTTTAAAAAAATGATTTATTGATATAAAAAGATAAAAATAAAAGAAGAAAAAAGAAAAAGGAAAAGAAAAAGAAAAGGAAAAAGGAAAAAGGAAAAAGAAAAAGGAAAAAGAAAAGAAAAAGGAAAAAGGAAAAAGAAGAGGAAAAAGGAAAAATGAAAAGGAAAAGGAAAAAAAAAAGACTCCATTTATATGTACATATTTTGTAGTGGTTGGTATTACGACGGGGGGATGACTGGAGGCAGATGAAGTTTTTTGTATAAGTGGTTTCTTGACAACAGGACTTTTAGACGGATGATCGTCTGCTTTAGGTAAATCAAATGGATGAGGTAATGTTTAGAGTTTGGATCTTAATTTTCATTTACTCAATGTAGGTAAGTATCCGCCCATAGACGAATGCTCGTCTGCTGCAGGAAAGTGTAACGGATGAAGTGATTCTTATTTACTCAATGTGAGTACGTTTTTGCCCATAGACAAATACTCGTCTGCTGCAGGTAAATGGAACGGATAAAAAAGCCTAAATTGTTGTGCAACCTTTATATTTTACTCAAAATGAACGAACAGTTACCCCTGGACGGATATTTACCCTTTTTGAGTAAATTAAGTAATTTTATTTTTTGTGTATCATTGTTTATTTACCCAAAATACACGGATACTCGCTCACAGACAACAATCCGCTCAGATTTGAACGGATGCTTACACCCAGACGACTATTCGCCCATTCCTTTGCATTTACTCTGTTTAAGTAAGTTTTTTTAGCCTAGGTGATACTGGTTGCCACCTTTCTGTTAAAATTACCAGTAGAGAACAACGCATGATTTTTTCTAAGAAATTGGCTTTTCATGCATGAATTTAACTGTTTAAGCCT
>NW_026252660.1:0-11860 GCF_025094135.1 Mucor mucedo | reverse complement strand
GAGTTTCGATTGAAGGCCATGAGTGACAAGGATAAAGCCAGGTGGGACGCTCTTGTGGTACCGGTGGATTATGAGGTGGGCGATATGGTGATGGTGACTCATGAAGGTAAATTTGGACTTGAACCAAACTACAAGGGGCCTTATATCATAACGCAAGTACTCGAGGGATATGGAACCTGCCGATTGGAGACAATTCAAGGTGAGCCGCTTTCATCGTTGGTGCATAAGGATAGACTTAAGCTTGCAAAAGGGCCAAAGCCTACCGAAGCCTGGTATAACCCTACGGATAGTCGTGCTATAGTCAAAAACATCACTACCACACGTAGTGGTCGAGGAGGGGGAGGACATCACGTCATTGTGCCAATTCGTGCTGATCAAGATTATGTAGACCCTGTAGTTGGTCCAGATCCTTCATTACCAACAGGCTCAAAAACAAGAACTCAGCATCAAGAAGCATTCGGTGAAACCTCAGGCAACAAACAAAATTCAACTGATATAGTACCTAACTCAAACGAGGGCATCAATCAAGATGGACAAGCAAGAAAGAAAGCAACAAGGGCTCAAGAAGAAGCGGCGCTAGGTGAAGAAGCTCAAGATCTATGGTTTGACGCGATGGAAGATGACAAGGTGCTTGAGGTTGAAGGTGAACAAGTGCAAGATAAACCGGAAGGTGACACAGACTCGGCAGGGGAAGAGAACAAATCAACTGAAGATATAACTGATTCAGACATGAAGCATATTGTGGACGGATATGACAGTATATCATCAGCGGATAATATCATCGATGAAGAGTTATCTGAGGCAAGCTCGTTGAAAAATGATTCGAAGAACGCATCGCCAACACCCGAACAAAAAGCGGAAGAGGCAAGTCAAGCAATCGAAGTAGCAACACAAACGGATACTCCAGAAGCATCATCGGTGACCCGATCATCTCCAACAAAGGAATCAGCCAGAGGTCAAATCAAGCCGGCGGTCTACAAAAGCGAAATGAAGCGTATCATACCTACTCCAGTCAAGCTAACAAGATCAATACCCATCGCAGTACCTATTCAAGTACCGTCAAATAAACCAGTAATAGCCAAGGAAAAATTTGAGGTGCCTAAAGAATCAAAGTTTACCTATCGATCAAAGCCATTATTAGCACCAAGCTTCCATGGAAAACGAACAAGTCAAGAAAAAGCAGAAAATTTTTCTTCAAGACCCACTACAAATGCAAAGGATACGACCACAAATGAGTGGGGACACTCATCAGACTGGGAAGGGGGTATTGTCAGTACGCCAAATTATGATAGCAGAATACCAAGGCCACCTAAGTTACACACCCGGCCAAGTTTTAAGCCAATCACACCAGCTCGATTTAAGCGCCAGCGGTTGCTATACATGGCGTTGGGTATAATACCGTTCCGGCCCGGACACAATTAAATAGTAGTATAAATATATTTCCCCCGTTTATTTCAATAAAGGACAACTATCTTTTAAGTAACTCTAAACGTGCTGATAGACCCTAACCTTTGGGTATATATCCATCCATCAGCGAATCACACGAATCTACGACTGACATCTGTTGTCAGTACCAAAACTATTGAGATGTCTACAGTACCAGTCACTACTGGTCCGGTCCGCACTATTCCGGTGGACACGGACATCGACATGGATATTCCGGTAGAACTCGAAATCAGGCTAAAGAAGACCAAATATCAGAAGAGGAAGTTCGTACCACTTACTAAAAATAATACAAGGTCAAAGAAGCGGAAACAATAATAACACCACTTTTATCAAACCAATATCACACCACTCGGGATTACTATCTCTTCATCATAAATATTAAACAGGTGCTCAACTTATCAATACATCACCTGTTCATACAATTACTATATTCATTATCACACTATCAATTATCTCAAGTATAAATAACCAACTTGTATCATTAATAAATCATTATCTTTTATTTGACATTAAAATACTTCTTTGACTATTCTTTATAATCACCACTGAGAGTTGAATTATAATATACTTGAAACTTACACTGTCGGTCCTGAAGATCCACAGGTCATAGCAAATATACCGCGTAAGCTACAGACGCGTCCTAGATTTAAGCCGGTAACGCCAGCGCGTTATAAAAGACAGCGGCTATTGAATCTCGTCCTTGGTCCGGCTCGGCCCTATTAAATAGTACAGTATAAATACCAAATGCGCATAAATAAATAAAATCATCTTTCGTCTTACTTAAAATACGACTGTACTCATAGTAGTATCTTCCTGCTATATATAGTACGCGTTTAAATAGTAGCTCTATACATACGAATAAAAGACTGACATTTCGCTTTCTCAAACTGTTTATTAAATTGTAACGGTTAAATATTTTAGCCGGTACTTTAAAATCGATAAAAAATCAACAACGTTAGCAACAACTTCCAAAATAAGTTTACAGTATTAAAGCTTATTACCTCAAGTACCTTCAAACAAGTTTTCAACCCCATTGGACAAGATCTACAGTTTTTAGAAAATTCGAAATTGTTAATTTCTTAAAAAATGGAAAATCAACAAGCAATGGACTGCACCATTGATTCTGTACAGCCCAACCTCGACCACGGACAACTCTTGGAATATGTCTACAATCTCGCTTCTCAAGTTAACGAGCACTCTACAATTTTGAAAGAAATGGCACTTCTGAAAGAAAAAGTCTCTACTCTTGAAAAGGAAAATATGATTCTCGCCTCGGAAAATAAAATTTTAAAAGAAAAATTTGTTTCTGTTTCAACCAACCCCGGTGCATCCAAAACCACCGTTCCATCTCGGGTTTCAAATCAATCCACCGAGGATAGTAACCGCGGCTCCTCCAGCCAAGATTCTACATGGGCAACTAAGGCTGCTGAAACACGCCCTGAAAAGCCCAAACGTACTTCCCCTGTCACTTCATTAAAGAAGCGTATCGCAGCTGCTCGTCCCTTTCAAAGTGCTGAAGATAAGGGTCCTCAAGGCTTCCAGTATGTATATATTGGTCGCTCCCGCAAGATCATTCGATCGGAAGTCCGTTCTCGCCTCCGACGTTCAGGTATCGACACTGGTCGCATACTTGACGTCACCTTCCCAGCTTCTGGCGTCTTAGGTCTATTAATGCATGTACAATATGTACAAACATTTACCGACGCTATGACTAAGGTCGATGCTACTCTTTTTACCGATTTCGACCCCCTCGATCCCAAACATTTGGCTGATCCACAGTATGCAGCTATGTCACATGACGAACGTTGCCAAAAAATGCATGATATTGTAAACAATCGTGCAATTGACACTCTCTCTTTCTTGCGTCCTCTCGTTGTTGGTGCCGTTTCTCGCTCCTTTGTTGACTTAGGTTGGATCGATGACCAAAATGCCAAAGATGCTCTTGTCAATGCCCAGAAGAAACTGGGCCAAGTCGACCCCCGTAAAGCTGCATTCTATTTCAAGACTGCAGTAACAGAATCTTCATCAGAATCTGAAATGGAACTTTAATGAGTCTCCATCTCAATTCTAACAACAACAACTCCCTCCGCTCCTTCTCCTTTAGTCTCTGGAATGCCAATGGTCTTCGGGCTACAACCATTCAAGATGTAGTATCGCATGCCACTAATTCCGATCTCCTTTTTATCACTGAAACATGGCTCACTGCTGGTTACTTGCCTGCCTGTGGTGTTTTGGATAGTAAAAATTCAAACAAAAGGAAATAAAACAAAAGTAGGAATACTTTGAGACTGTTGGTATGCTTTATTTCAGTTAAAAGAGAATTAGAGATTATCTAGTTTATGAGTCGAGGATATATATATAAGATGTCTGAATTTAAAATATAAAATTATTGCATAATGGAATTGTACTAAATTAGTGCAGTGTCTTCTTACACTATTTTAGTCAAAGAAGTACATAGACTAAAGAGGTGTATTTGCTTTATAAAGTATTGATGCTGAGATATTAATATTTTAGTGTTAGATGTATGATGTAAGTGTATCTGATGTTATTTTTATTATAGTTTTTATCAAGAAGTAAGTCAGATCATCACACTGCCAATTGGTCTCAATATCATCTCTACGGTACTTTGGTCTCTAATGGTAATGGTCGAGGATCCGGTGGTGTGTCATGCTTTGTCTCGCCTCACTGCTCTATCCCTGTAACTCAACTTCCTTCTCCCAATGCATACACCCTATCAGTGAAGATTGGTAGCGTCAATGTGCATTGTTCATACTTTCCACCCAGTCTCTCTAGAGAGCTGGTGCTTTCCGCGCTAAGGTCCATCCCTCTCGGCTCTGACACCATTCTCTGTGGTGACTTTAATGCACGTCTTGGTCCTTTCATTGGTGATTCAATTACTACACCTCGTGGTACTGATCTAACTAATTGGTGTGAACAACAAGATCTATTGGTTCTAAACACTTCTCTGGCACATGGTGTCTCTACCTTTTCAACATTTCGACAAAATACTAAACAACGTAGCATCATTGATCTGTTTCTTACCAATATACCCGACTGGAACTTCAAACACCCTTCCCTAGTGGTTGAGTCTGATCTTTCTCTCGGTTCAGATCATAGACTTATGACTCTGTCATTTGACTATGATTCTGCTTTACGATCTGGGGGAAGTAGGTCTGAGGGTGATAGGTCTGGGGGTGATAGGTCTGGGGGTGATGGATCTGGGGGTGATGGATCTGGGGGTGATGGATCTGGGGGTGATGGATCTGGGGGTGATGGATCTGGGGGTAGAGATACCATAGCTCCAAGACACCTATGGAGTCTCTCGCGGCTAGGTGAAGATGGCCCTAAAGCGCTATTTCAGTCCAAGTTTGTTTCTCTCGTTGCTCCTCTTGTTGATTCTCTTACTGATCTAGTGTCTAATCCTCCCCTGGTCTGCCCTGATATTGATGGCCTCAACCAAAGTCTCAATGATCGCCTCTATCAAGCTCTTGACTCTTCTGTCGGTGTTAAAAAGCCTAACTCTGGTAAGAAGTGGAAAGTGTTCTGGTCTAATGAAATGCAAGAAGCCGCTCGAGAACGTGATCGTTGCTTTGGCAGGTGGCGTCACTCCCGCGGTGTTGATAAAGCCTACTGGTGGAATCAACATCTTACAGCTCATAAATCTCTTCGTCGTCTGGTATCTGCAGCAAAACGTCTTTCTTGGAAAAACTTTTGTGAGTCCCTTGAAACCAACTTTTCTAAAGCCACCGCAACCCTAGCAAGAATAAAACGTCGCAGACAGTGCTCTTCTACCTACGCTCATCTTGATGGTCCTCAAGCTTCAGTTGATGCAATGGCGAATCACTTGTCTAGCGTATACGCTGGTAATCTCCTCCCTCCTCCTGCCAGTCGTCCTCCCCCTCCACCCAGTTTCCTTGATAATAGTCCTCTCCCTGTTCCTGATGACGGACTATTTGACGTTGATCGTGTTTTAGAACACATCAACCGATTACCATCCCGCAAGGCTCCTGGCTCTGACCACCTCAAGGCTGAAATGCTTAAGTCTCTTGGCAAAGATATAGCTAAAGTACTCTCCCTTCTCTTTACCCTCTTCTACCAATGGTCCTATACACCTAGCCTATGGCGCATAGCTAATGTATTCCCTATACACAAAAAAGGTGACCCATTTGACCCAGCAAACTACAGACCTATTTCACTGACATCTGTCATTCGAAAACTGTTTTAGTTCACTCTCTCTGCCTCTCTCTCTCTCCTCAGCCCTCCACTAGATGTAGCTCAAGGTGGGTTTCGCCCACAACGTAGCCCCCTTGATCAAGCCCTTTGTTTACATGACCTCGTACGTGACTACCTCCGTACAAACCATCGTCTTCCAGTGGTAGCATTCCTTGATATTAAAGCCGCCTACGATACCGTCGATAGACGTGTAATCTGGAACTCCCTGGCCAACTCTCCTCTCCCTAAGCCGATCCTTGCACTATTGGTAAATTTATTTGATGATGTTCACATCTCAGTTTTAATTTCCAATCATGTATCCACTCCCTTCTCTCCTGCTACTGGTGTGCTTCAAGGCTCTGTCCTGTCACCTTTGCTCTACTCTCTCTACATTAACTCTCTGCCTGGTGTTCTTCGGTCTGTTGCTACACCAAGTACGACGTCTGTCCTCCCTCCAGGTGCTACTCAACGTACTCCAATAAATTGCCTCCTGTTCGCTGATGATGTAGCTATCTTAGGATCTGCATCTCAAGTACAACGCATGCTCAACCTCTCCGCTGAACACTCCCACTCGATTGGCTACCGATGGAGTCCCTCAAAATGTGCTGTTTTTAATGCCCCTACAACCGGCCCTCAAATGACATTGTACGGTAACTCACTACCTACAGTTGATGAGTTTGTATACTTAGGCGTACCTTTCAACAAGGATGGTCTGTATGGCCCTGGCATCTTGTCCCTCCGCCAAGCAAGTGCAATCAAAACCATGGCCCTTCTCACTTCAGTTGGTGTCCACAAAAATGGTTTCTCTCTCCTCCTCTGCTCCCGGCTATATACCAGCTTTATTCGTCCAAAAATAGAGTATGGTCTCGCCATCTCCCACCTCACAGCTACACAATTAAAAGCCATTGACGATACACAAAACCGGCTTGTCCGAATGTTCGTTGGTGGATCTTGATTCAATGTTGCTAAACGTATTACTTGTCTCCCCTCGATGAAACACCGCTATAACGTGCTTGTCACTAGATATGTGTTGAGAGCTAATTTACTACCAGATGACTGTCTACTTGTTCTCCTGAAGTCTCTACAAAAACCACCCAGATTGATCTCTCTCCTTCAAAAGAATGCCCTCTACAGATCTCTGCCAACTCCACTACCCGCCACTCCTGCTTTACTGCATACACACTTCAGAAAATTCTGGCAAGACCAATTTGATACTCTCATGGCTAAAGCTGTTACCTCTGGACATCATGTTCTACTTCGAGCATGTCGTCCATGTACTTCTAAACCTGACCCTATACTGTATCTCCCAATGTCCAAAACGGCTAGAAATTGCCTAGTACGCTGGCGTCTAGGTCGATTCGCCAACATGCGTGAACAATGCCCCTGCTTTTCTATTGAATACATCACTCGTGACCACTTTCTCTCTTGGCGTGCTCTGGAGTCAACCCTTTGGGAATCTCTACCACAATCACCATCACCTACAATTCATCGCCTTGACTTTGCAATTAGTAGTCTTCCAACTTCCGCTTCTTCAGGTACACCACCATACTGGTCTGACTTACTTCAATTACTATATGCAATTGATTTTCGTGTACATCCTCTTGCTAATATCGCCCCTGATCCGGATCCTGGTGATTCATGGCTTCCCCCTTCTCTGCTCCCTACATAGATGACCTATTGGTATCTGTCTCTCATCTGCGTCGCTACGGTGGTAAGTCATATCAAAGTTCCCAGCCGATAGTCGAACCAGAGGATCATTTACAAATACATTAGTCTACAAGCTCTTTTCTTACTCCTAATCCTTTTTTTCCCCCATACTCTCTCTGTTGGGTTTTTTATATTTTCTCCTCAAATTTAACTTAGTTCATCCTTTGTGGCATTTATGCTCTATAGAGTCGCCCATACATTGTTGTAAATAATGAAATTAAAATATTTAACCTGAGCTAAGCGAGCAGGCACTCTCTTTGTAAGTTTCAAGTATGTTATAATTCAAATCTCAGTGGTTAATTATAAAGAATAGTCAAAGAAGTATTCTAATGTCAAATAAAAGATAATGATTTATTAATGATACAAGTTGGTTATTAGACCACCCGATGTCTAAAATTTTTTTGAAAATTCCATTTAGCGTAGTGTTACAGAGTTTGTACTAGTGCAACGTAATTATATGGTAATTACGTCATTTAGTATTTCATAAATGCATAACAAAAATAACGACATTAAGTCCTTTTTTGCTACTCCAAATTATTTATCTGTTCTTTGTAGACTTTAAAAATGAATTCTCGTACTTTTATGGATGATATAGCTATGTACATGTTTGATAGACGACGTATTGAGGAGCGCAACAGTAGAAAAACCAGAGCAAAGTATCAGCGACCTGATTTAGAGTCATGGACAGAAGAAAAGTGCTATAAAATGTTTCGTTTTACCTACAAAGACATTTGTCAAATTTGCCACATCATCGGTTTGGTTAATAAATTAAGATTTAATAGCATCAAGGTAACCAGAGAGTTTGTTATGGCTCTGCTTCTTTATCGACTCTCATTTCCACGTCGCTTATCAGATATGGTTGACATCTTTGGTATGGCTGAAGATAAAATTGGAAGAACTGTCAATGGACTGACAGATATTTTACTTCAGAAGTTCAGGTATGGCCTCGAGTTTGACGAGAGACAGTTTTCCAAATCCAATTGCGAAAAGTTTTCTAGAGCTATTCTAGAGAAAGGGGCATATTATCCAAACATTGTTGGTTTTATCGATGAAACCATGCAACAAACATGCCGTCCAAAAATCAACGAAGACCAAAAGGCATTATTTAATGGTTGGAAGCATCAACACTGTATCAAGTTCCAAGCAATCTCTACCCCTGACGGAATTACCAGCAGTTTATCCGGTCCTTACGTTGGTCGACGAAATGACAGAGGTATGTTGAACGAAAGTCAAATGCTTCAACGTCTTCAAGCGCACTTTGGGCATATTTCTCTGGAATACGAGTATTGTATTTATGGAGACGAGGCTTACTGGTCCACAATGCATGTCATCCAACCGTATCGTAACCCACTAAGAAATGAGTTCGAAGGCGAAGTGAATCTTTCCATGTCAAAAGTTCGAGTAGCAATTGAGATGGAATTCGGCAAAGTCTCGCAGTTGTTTAGAGCATGCAAATGGAAGTATGGAAATATTGTTTCGCAGACAAGACCAGCAATAAAGTATATGCTCAGTACAGTTTTCAAGAATTTTCACACCTGCATTAATGGATCTACTGTATCTTCGATGTTTGATTTGCAATCACCATCTCTCCAGGAATACATACAAGGATTGATGAGAGAAAGAAGCCAATTTGATATTGTTGAATAATTAAAAGTTTATTTATTTAAAAACATCATAAACATTTGTTGAAGCTTTTGATTATCCTCATGCAATGTTTGAAGAGCACCCATTATTTCTGAATGCTCTTTACGACGGAGACCATTTGATCTCTCGAGTATAGACTCTGGCTCGTCTTCTATCATTCGAATAGGTTCTACAGTAGTGGTTTTTTCCACAGGATTAATTGCTGAACGTGTTATGGCAGTAGAAGGGCCATCGTCTCTCTCTTTCCCCTTGTTCTTATGAAAACATTTGCCTACCTTTGCCAGTCCTTGCATACGTTTATCCTTTTTTTCCGTTTTCTCTATATCCTTTCGTTTCTTTATCTTCTCGTCAGCAGAACACTTGATATCTTCTTGGTACTACAAGGTAAATTATTAATATGTCATATCACTGATCAGTAATTCAGTAAAGATAAATACCTGATTCCAAGCATTATAAGCAGCTCGCTCGATATCCGAATTAAAACGATTGATTCCAGACGACTTATTAACCACATTTTCGGAAAACAAATGCTTATACTGGTCAAGTAAATCATGGAATTTGGCAATCATTGCCACTCTTTTCAAAGGAGTTTCACTTTTGTCCTGTTCATTGA
Source organism: Mucor mucedo (assembly GCF_025094135.1). NCBI lineage: Eukaryota > Fungi > Mucoromycota > Mucoromycetes > Mucorales > Mucoraceae > Mucor > Mucor mucedo. The sequence continues at coordinate 2,238 of NW_026252660.1, read as the reverse complement.
CCTCTTTCAAAATTCGTTCCCAATATACTCCTCTGGTTTTATATGGAACAGCAAATGGCCTATGGGTTACATATGATGTCAAAACGGCCATTTCACGTTTTTTGGTCCATATCCCTCTCTTATTTGTTCCTTTATCAGAGATTTGTTTTTTATCCTCTTCCTGTTCTTTCTTTCCTTCTGTTCTTCTACGTTTTCTGCCGTCTGTCTTTCTTTTTTTTGGGTCGGCATCAACAAAGGAGAGGGTTACTTGATTATTTTTGTTGTTATTGGCTTCTTTCATTGAGTTTATTTAAAATTTTAAGAAGAATAAAAAAGAAAGGACAATATTATGGGTCGAAATTGATAAATACACTAATTGCGAATTTATTAAACAATAATTTCGTAATGCTTTTTATTTTGTTACACGACAAGTGATTAAAATGGAAGTGGTAACACAAAAACAACGAAAAGTTTAGTAAAATTTTAAAAATTCTTTAGACATCGGGTGGTCTATTTATACTTGAGATAATTGATAGTCTGATAATGAATATAGTAATTGTATGAACAGGTGATGTATTGATAAGTTGAGGACCTGTTTAATATTTATGATGAAGAGATAGTAGGGTGTGCCAAACATTAAATTTTTTCAAAAATCGCGTGAATTTTATTTCAAAGTTCCGGGAATCTTTTTAGGCTGGGAAAACTCGTCATAAGCCAAATACAGCTCTAGCTTCCCCTTTTCACTTTAAACCATTTTTCATAAATATTATCTTTTATTTTCAACTTTAAAATGCCCAAACAATCTATTAGACAACAAACTTTGAACGAGATGAAGTCTTTGCTTAAGCACAATGTTATCATTGAAAATGAAGAAGAAGCGGAAGAGATGCACGAACTCTTGAGTGGATTAGAAACGAAACGTGTTCTCAACAGTGGACCTGGCATTCCTAAACTGGACCAGTATCGCGAGTATTTCCTCGAGTGGAATGACGAAGAGTTTGTTAAGATTTGTAGAATGAATAAGGACTCGTTCTTAAAGCTCCTTCGCTTGATTGAAGGTCACGCAGTCTTCAACAACCAGAGTTTCATTCCTCAAAGGGATGCTCACGTTCAACTTGCAGTAACCTTGAGACGATTAAGTCACGATGGAACTGGTAACAGCATTGAGCAGATTGCAACTTTGTTTGGAATCAGCAAAGGCTCTGTCACTGACTACACCAACCGCTGTTTTAAGGCAATCACCGACAACCTTAAACACTTGATGAGCTGGCCTAACAAGGAACAAAGAGAAAGAGCAGCTGAAGCCATCAAAAAGCAGCACTTTTTTCGTAATTGTATTGGATACATCGATGGCACCCATTTTCGCCTTTCTCAAAAGCCTACCGACTGCCCCGAATCCTATTACAATAGAAAGGGGTTCTATTCTGTGAACTGTCAGGTTGTTTGTGATGAACGAAAGATCATTTTGGGGTTCCAATCAGGACAAGCAGGATCGATGTGTGATGCCACATGTGTAGAGCATGCTAGCTTCATGATTAATAGAGAAGCCAAGTATTTCACATGTGGCGATGCTGCAAGCCATGAGTACCTTCTCGGTGATTCCGGATATGCTCTTCATCCATTTGTGCTTACTCCTTACAGAAGACCCCAGGTTGTAAGTTCGGTGAAGTACGAAGACTTCAACAGGGTTCACTCTTCCGCCCGAGTTGCTGTTGAAAATACCATTGGTGTATTAAAGGGAAAATGGAGAATCTTGAAGAACATTCCAATTCAGATCAATTGTGAGGAGGATATCATGAGAATACATGAATTGGTACATGTATGCGGTCTTTTGCACAACTATTTGATCTTGGAAAATGACAATTTTGACGGTGATTTTTATGAGGATGTTGACGTCGGGCAGTCGAGATTAGACGTGGTGTTGCTGGAGTCATTTGACAACGTCAACAGTGTTTCCAGCCGTATATTGAATACTTGGAGGAATTCCGTTGCTTAAGTAGTTTTAGCAGATTATGCAGTACATTTCGGATATGATAATGAATAAACCAACTGAGTTGATATAATGTGCATTTGTGTTGAAAGGATTGGATTTCGTCCTTGCTGTGAAGGTTTCTGAACAATGAATGTAAATATATTTGTAAGAGGAAAAAAAAAATTTTATTTAAAAAGAAAAAAATATTAATCTACATCTGTTGAAGGATTACCGTCGTCGTGCTCATCTTCATCATTATCAAGATTGTAAAGATACTCTGTATCATC
>NW_026252659.1:0-11983 GCF_025094135.1 Mucor mucedo | reverse complement strand
TGGAAGAATGCACCTTCCACAGGGATCACACTACCGGTGAAACACTCGGAATACACCCGAAGAGGACCAAGCGTAATTGCTGGAAATTCAAAACCAGTTGTTCTTCTGGACACTATTTCGTGAACATTTGGATCCGAAAACACTTTTCTCATTCGAGCCATGTCGAACGTATGACCAAACATGATCGTTTCCCCAACGGGAACAAAAGCATCTTCAATGAAACATAATCTGTTTTTTTTTGCATCGCTTTGACAATACAAAATTACTGGCATCGATGTTGGAGGTATCTTCCCGGTGCATGAGCGAGTTGAGCATATAAGCCGCCAAATTCAACCCGGAAAGAGACTCTAAGAGCACACTGCCAAGGCATAACTCGGCCAATTCACTGATGGCATTTATATAGAGTCTAATGTACTCCAGGTAAACTCTGGAATCCAGATGGTTAAATGCATCATCAGCAACAGCTGATCTAAAATTAAACAATAAAGACTTAATATCAAATTTAAAATTGTAGATGTCAAAAGCATCTTACTTCAGTTTGCTTGTAAGCTCGGAATAGTAATCAGGTGTTGCCAAAGTAGCAGGAACGCGAACTTCCAGGCGGGTGGTAAACTGATTGTTTTTAATTTCAGTAATTCTGTCATTCTACCATCTCTATACCAAATTTTTAAAGTTAGAGCATTAAAAATAAACATTGAAAACAATTACGTACCAAGTTTCGTTGGTGGTGTTGAGGATGTCATAGATTATAATAAAAGAATCATCACATTTTACATAATAATGGATGATCATGTATAAATATTCATGGCTCACACTTCGCCCCATTTGTTATCATCAGAACCGTTGGTGTCTGTGCACAAGGTGATTTGCCTTGTGACGAGTAAAATATTATAATACCATAAAAGTATAGTACAATCCCATAGGCGGAATATTCGGTTACTGAATATTACACGCACTAAACTTTCTCTTTGGCATTTACGTAATGTCACCTGCGGAGATGAATTTAGATCCTCACGTACTTTTGTCTTTACTTTGTAAGGCAGGAATTACTTCATAACATATTTATTTAAACAGACATTACGTATAACATTATATCATATTCCTCTAACGCGTCACATATATTATCCGAAAGCCATCTAATCATTTAGTATAAATACCTGTAGTTTTGCTAGTAGAATTCCCGAAAAATGTTCTGGAAATAAAAGATATACACAGTTCTAACAGTATTTTCTTTTGTTACCCTAATTTACATTTTATCTCCATCCCAAACAGGTGGCGCCCAGTGTAATGACGAAATTTCTTTCGCATTTCCTCGGCATTCCACTCACCACAGATACTACCATTGTACCCGACATTTCCCAAAGTAAATGGATACTTGATATCATTGTAGATAAGCACCTTTGAGGCATACCTGGATGCAGGCGAGGCACTTACGGCTTTGATACCACCAAAGGTACCCAAGGTCATGTTCATCAGCTTGGTCTTAGCTGACGATCCAGCAAACAGACTGCCGAGGGAGTAGCAATGCTCTGCCTTTACAAAAGTAATGGCATGACTACCTAACTTTGATTCGGCATAAAAGTTGATGCCGATATCAATCAAACATTTGCTGGCATCAAGTAATGACCAGTCCAGCATGGTGTCAAGAATTGACAAATGGTCATCACCATAAATTGGACATTTAAACCCAAAGGAAGAGCACACGAACACAAAATGACGGAATTGCGCCAGTTCCAAGCTTTCACGGGCAATTTCCCGCATATGATGTACCAAAACTGGTACATCAGAACCAAACAAAAACCTGGGAATTGTCGCATGAAACCCAGTTCCAATGGATTGCCCGTAAGTGGCACCAGAGCGATTGTATGCAGAATTCGACAACAGACGTTTCAATGCTGGCAAGAGAAGTTTGTCGGTAAACTTTCTTTGGCATCCAGCGCTTAAGATTCTCTTCCTGCCTTGCATTCCAAGATTCTTTTGTTTCATATTGGGAAAAACAATATGGATTTTCATTAAAGCTTCCGAAGATAACTCAAAAAGTAAGGTGTGGGGATAATTTTTTATGTAGTCCTTGTCACCACAAAAAGTAAAAGAACCAAACTCTAAACGATTTAAGGCTGTTCCCCAATGGGGACTTAAGAAAAGTTTTACACGGGTCTTCGGCTTAATGGGTACAACCTTTGAAGCATGGGAGATAAAAGCGTCAATGTTGATCTCGCAAATTGTAGGATCACTGCACTCAAGTTCCAAGTCGACAATAATTTTTTTTGGACATTTTCTCGAGTATAAGTCACACCATTGAACATCAAAGCAAGTCTGTCGGTCAGGGTGGTGGCAGCGGAACACTTCTGGACAAATTCGGAAAATGTCATAACGACTATTATAAAAAGTAAGTAATAAATTATTAAATTTTTTTTGTTTATATGGAGACGGAGTCTCTGTGATTTATTAGTGATATTAAAGGGAAATAGTCACAATTGTGTTTTTGGATTTTCTATTTTAGAGTTTTTTTTTTTTTTTTTTTTTTTTTTTGTTATAGTTAAAGTATGTACAAGTTTGAATTTAGAAAAATAAATAAATCAAAGCAGTTTTAGCGGAAGCCTGAGCGACGGAAGGCCTTACCAATGGAGGGAGTATAAGCTGTCCTCAGAGAAAATGGGAGGGGGAGAATGAGGGGTGCCAGATTAAAGAAGTGCTTCATGTTGAGATTTTAAAATCTTTTTGGACGCGAGGGAGATAGTGGAAGCAGTAGTAAAAGGAGTGTCGTTAAAGACAAAAGCCCAATGGCACAACCAAATGGATTCGAGAGTAGCAGAGAGAGCGAGAAGGCTAGAATCAGGAAGAAGTGGCATATTGGGCAGGAGGGCACGAAAAGTATGAAGACCAACACGCAGGATATCGGTCGACAAAGTGATAGAGGATAGGGAGATATGTTGATCCCAGATTTGTTGCCAAACGGGCAGTTTTAGAGGACACTCGAATAGAAAGTGATCAAGAGTTTCTGATGGATGTGAGCATAATTGACAAACTGGTGTTGGAAAGTACGCTGGCATAAATCTATGTAGAATAGATCTATGAGGAATTTTCTTATGAATATATCGATACCAGACATTGCGGCAAGAATGTGACAAGGGGAGATTCCAAAATTTAGACCAATCCGTGGATAGAGTGGGTGCAAATGGAGGAGGAAGAGAAAGATGGGTAGGTGAGGGAGAACACCATTGACGAAAAATCTTTGTGGTTAACGGGTCATGTGGAGAGCCGGGAGGAGAAACAAACTGTAATGCAATTAGGAATAGCGTGATATCCACTACCGAGTGATCGGGAACTGGAGTATAACCGGAGGCACAGGAAGGAGGGATGAAAGAGCGAACAAAGAAGGGCAGAAGTGCAAGCTCATCATTGGTCACTAAACGAAGGATTTGTCGAGATAAGGACGGGTAGATGGTGAATTCTGTAGAGCGTTTAGGGCGTAAACAGTTTTCGTTGGCTGAGTCAAGAGTATAAGATACGGAACTAGGCAATGATGCCATAGATCGACGCAAAGTAGACAGCTGCGAGTCAATGATAATGGAAGCCATTGGAATTTCTAAACAAGTAGCAGCGCTGATAACAACATCCGTGTATGATTTAGGTAGTCGATCAATGGCTTGGAAAAGAAGATATAGAGACCCGTTAATGTTTTTGGTAGCAGGCGGACGACGTGTAGGAAATAGAAAATAAAACCGGTGGTCAAGGTCTTGAGGAGCAGTTGGAAAGTGATTACCAGATACGGATGTGGAGACTTGAGAGTACAAGAAGGCAATTAATCGAGGCAATACAAAAGATTTAACATGCGGGGTAACAGAAATAAATATATCAGTTGGTGTAGACATGAGAGGTTGTAGCCAACGCAGTTGTAATGCCGATTGTTGTAAGACCGGATCAAGTACACCTAATCCACCAGAAGAACGGCTTGAACAGGCTGTTGCAAAGCTGATCTTAGGAAATATACGAGAATTAATAAATTTCGAGATCACGGATTGCATAGATTTGAAAAAGGACATCGGGACCGAGACCACGCGGAGGACATGCCAGAGTTTACTGAGTACCAGAGAGTTTAAGACAGTGGCTCTCCCTCGAACAGATAAACCACGCTGTTGGTGAATTTGGCAGGCTTTAGAAACCTTATCCAAAATACCGTCAAGAAACAAGTTACGCTGAGAAGTTGAAGTGTATAATGGAAAACCCAAATACACAACCGGAGCAGGGGATTGACAATCATGCCAGCTGGTGATGTTATAAGACAGCAATGCTGACCGCCAAACCGAATTGTAGATGGAAGAAGCTCCAGATAGTGAGACAGCTTCAGTTTTATGGAAGTTGACTTTGGCGTTGGAAGCACGTGAATAAAGAGACAAATGGGCTTGTAGGTGTGTCAGTTCACTAGGATCATTCAAAAGGCAGATGATGTCGTCAGCATACGCAAGTAGTTTGACAGGATCCACTGATGGATTGGTAACAGGACAAGGTAATCTATACCCCATTATTCTGGAATCAAGTTGAATTTTGCGAAGAAGAGGTTCAAAGGCTAAATTGAACAAAATAGGACTAATAGGGTCACCTTGCTTTAAACCACGTCTTTGAGGAATACATTGTGACAAGAAACCATTTACGTTAATTTGTAAGTCCGTACTAAAGAAGAGACGATCAATACAATCTACCAAAGTGAGAGGGTATCCAAATCGGATAAGTACGGCACGAAGGTAATCCGGATGGACACGATCATAAGCTTTTTCTTGATCCAAAAGTAAACCTATGCCAGAAGATGAGGATATGCGAGCTTGTTCCATAACAAGCTTCATGAGGAGACCATTATCTGCGATGAAGCGACCTCTAACAAAACCCGTTTGGTAAGGATTGATAAGTTTGGAGGCCGTGCTAATCATTCGGCTGCTAAGAATACGAGTGAAGACTTTAGCATCCGTATTGATCAAGGAGATTGGACGCCAATTTTTTAAAGTATCAAAAGGCGGTTTCTTGGGTAACAGAGTAACGCAAGAGCGTAGCCACGAGGGCGGTATGTCAGCGAAACATAGGGCATTGTTGAACACCTCTACAGCTATTTGACTGCAACTCGGATGTATGACAATGAGTCGTAATATAGCGTACGGAAGACCGTCGATACCCGGGGAAGATTTTTTGGGAGTCCTTGAAAACGCATCCAAAAGAGTGTCAAGGGTAATAGGACTAATCATGAATGAAGATGCCGAGGGTAATAGATGTAGCGAGTCGGGTAAATCCGCTAATAAACTATCTATAGCAGCAGGGTCGATAGGGTCGGGAGAATACAGATCGCTATAAAAGGTAGCTGCAGCATCAAGCATTTCATCTTTGGAAGAACACAAGGATAAAGAGCTTGGATGTAGAAGAGGAGGGATGGTCTGACGAGATTGCCGTGTAGAGATAGTACGTTTTAAATAGCCAGCGGATAACTCACCCATTTCACGCCATCTTATACCAGACCGCAAAGCGAGGTCATCGACATGGTATTGTTGCAGAGAAGTCAGTTGTTGCTCAACTACAGTCAACTGAGGCGACAAGACCGGGAGCAAGGAAGGATCGAGAGATAACTTCTTCGTTATACCAGCACGTTTTTTGTGGAGCAAATCTTCAGCACAAGAAAGAGTATATGCCTTTCGTCTACTGTAGGACTTACAAAATGTTGCAGTGGATGCCTTGAGTGATTCCCATTTTTCGGCGGCGGACATGGGCGTAGTGAATTGATGGACACATTTAGATAGTATCCTATTGAGTTGCTTGACAAAATGTGGATTGGATGCTAGTCGAGGATGAGCTCGCCAAAGACCCTTACCTACTGAAAAAACAGAGTTGGAATCACTAATGGGAGGAAACAATCGAAATTGAGCTTTTAGCAAAAGATGGTCAGACCACTGTGGTTGAATATAAGTGGTAGTGCAATCATCATACTGAGTGGAAGAGGCAAGATCATTAGACACAAAAACGTAATCAATACAGGACTGTGAAACACCACGATGAAATGTAGCAGAGGCTAATTGATCAGGAGGAGTGATACTATCAGTAAACGAGGAATCAATATAATGAAGCCAAGTGGATGGTGCTTGACGAATTCGAGAAGAAAATTGTCGTGAGTAGGAATAATTAAAATCACCGGCCAAAATAGTACGTAAAGGGCATGTGGGAAAGATAGCAGGATATTGTTGTGTAATATCGTTAAGAAAAACATATCTTTCAACACGTGATGCCGGGAAGTAGACAACTGTGACAATCACCGGATCAAAAGCATTGGAAGTATGCGAAACGGTAGTAGAAATAATACGTTCACAAGGGCTAATAAAGGAATTAGAAAATTCAAGTTTATCTGAGAAAGAGACCAAACCACAATGACTAGACCAGAGACTAGCTTTGGCTTGGAATTGGGAATGAAATATATCTTGGAGAGAGGATGAAGCGTGAGTTTCTTGAAGTGCCAGCAGATCAAGAGAACGAGTGCGAAGATATCGAATAAAGCTGTTACGGATGGAAATATCAGCTGTCTTGGCAAGACCGCGACAGTTGAGAGAACCAACAGCGAGAGAAGAGAAAGAGGTAACCGGGGAGATAGGAGCAGTAAAAGTAGTAGGCATAGCAGTGGGGTCAATAATTGTGTTAATATTAGTATTGGGTAAATTCATGATTAATAAAATTATTGATTAAAGTCTCCATTTGGGGACGGGGAATCGACTATATGATGGATGACGGGTTCATTGGGAGCAGTATCGAGGTCCATATCGACATCTTCAATTTCTGGAGATTCAGGGTTATACAAATCAGAGTCTTGTGTACGTTGAGCAAGTTTATGAGGATTTTTTAAACAGTATTTATGGATAGTACGTTTATGACCCATCAATCCACAATGCTTACATGGTGTGACTGTAACTGGTTTAGGAGGTTCGTTAGCCAAAGTAGATGTTGTTCGAGTGGCCCGAGCTGGTGAATCCACACGGTGACGTTTATCTTCGATTGGTGGGGCGATAGCAATATTTTTGGTTGCATTCGCCTGGCTCGCAACAGGAGGTGAAGCGGGAGCGATATGGTCGCTAGAATCGCTTTGTGTGATAGGTGCAACAGGAGCGGAAGGAGAGGGTGGGCTTAAATCGGCGATATCCGTATTAGGCAATTTTCGACGTTTACCGGTAGAATCTCCAGCATTATTCTTTCTAGGGCAAAATTTGGCAATATGACCAGGAACATGGCACAAATACCAAATGGTGGCCTTTTTGCGTAATTGACAGTAAAGCAAGGCGTGTGATTCTGAGTGACAGTAACGGCAGAAAGAGGGCATAGATGCCCAGGTAGCTAAAATATTAACCGCTTCTAATGTGGATGAAACCTCACCAGTGGAAGAAGCGTAGTCTAAAGGAGCGTAGAACCATGGAACAGAATGGGTCAGGGGCTTAACAGTACTATTAGAGCTGGTAGGGACAGCGATAACGGCGTAACCACCACCAGCATATAAGCCACTGCTTCCAGTAACAAAACCACAGTCAATAAGATCCCCATAAGGGGCAAGATTAATTTTCATATCGTCGGTGAGTTGAGATACACCATCGTCTCTGCCACCATATTGGTGAGGAAGACCAGTGAATGTAATCTTTCGGATATCAGCCGAAGATGACAACAAAGGATAAGCTGAAAAGGATTCAGCGAAGGAAGGGAGAACAAAATTGAGGTTCTCCACAAATTGTTTGTGCAAGAAGGGAGAGACAGTAACTTCTGTGTAAATACGACCATACTCCCTGAGGAGTTGGTCAGCAACTGCCCAAAGATGCAAGTTGCCCTCACAGTATGCTTGAAATTCATTCAAGAAAAGTTTCTTTTGGTCACTGACATTCGTAATGTCAATGAGAATAGAGTTTGTCACTGTGCCCTTAAGAAATGGGCGAGTGACTTTGCTCAAAACAAGGTCAGTTGGAGACGAATTCTCGGCACTAAAAGGACGCTGTCCAGGCTGCCCTTGAGGCGGTTGATTGGGACTTGATGTAGGTCTTGCCATGTAGCTGGAGACCTTGGTAGATCCACTCGAGACTGCATGTACCCATGATTTCTTTGTTTGTGTAAAGTCTAGCGGACCTTGAAAGGTGCTATTCTGATTATTAGCGGAAAGAGCCATGACACAGTACATACTAATATACAAGGAGACTGTAAAGACTTGCAATTAATAATATACAACAGAAGAAATAAGGAGTTGCACTAGTATCGCCTCTGAAATCTGCAGAGAGTAGTTATTTAGGGTGTTCTCAAGCAAAAAAAATTTGTGAACCCCTCTTTTTGTAAAATCTTGGAACCCCCCCAAATTAGGTATAGTGTATGACATCAGGGCAGATTTTTGTCAGATTACTATCCTCCTGTAACTTTTTTTCTTTTTATTATTTTTTTCCCATAAATTTATTATTATCTTTGCCAAAATGTCTACTTTCGAAGAATCACTCAATGAGTTTACAACTGTTTACGAAGAATCAATGACGCTCATTAACATGAATGTAGCCGCAATTCAGTGGTATATGGAACAACGTCAGTTGGAGATCAATTTGCTTCACGAAACTTTTCTTTTTTATTTTTCTTCAGTTTTTGATGTACCTTCCTTTTTTCATGCCTTACCCTTCCTATTAACTGGCACACGTTCAACTCGAGTTCGTCCAAACAACAATGGAACGTTTTCCAACTATCACTACTGGACAATCACGCACCCTTTTCTCGCTGACGATGACAATCCACGCACTAGTTTTCGAGCAATGTATCGCATGAATCTTAGCAGCTTCGAAAGACTTGTCAACGACCTCAGTCAGCATCCAGCATTTGATCTGCTAGCCCACAACAGCATCCCCGCATACATCCAGATTTCATGTGCTATATGGCGCTTAGCCAACTGTCATATTGGTTACAGAACTAGTAACGTGGCTTTTGGTGTATCGCATGGTAGTTATATCAACTTTTTCCGAAGATTTTTGGTTGCAATCGAAGGGGTATACGGAGATCTGATCAACTGGCCCATGGATCAGCAAAGGGTTGAGGAAATTCAAACGGGTTTTGAATGGCCTCATGGTCAAGAAGAAGGGGCTATCCGTCGTTTGCCCAAAGCAATAGGAGCACTTGATGGTAAAAATGTTGTAATTGAGTGTCCTAGAGATCACCCAGAACATTGGCGTGATCGAAAGGGTAACTTTGCGATGAAACTGACAGCAATCTGTGACAACAAATGCCGTTTCACGTATATCCGTGTCGGTGACTCTGGTAATAGCGAAATATTCATAACATGTTGATTGCCTTACTGATATGTATTTATAGGTCGCACCCACGATGCAGGTGCTTTCAAGTGGACTGAAGTGTACACCCAGTTTTTACGACAGCCAGCAACATTTTTCCCTTTGGACGGTTACATTCTTGCAGGTTATTTATATACTGACTATAAAGTTAACATATAATTTACTTACACACCCTCTTTAGATTCTGCATATGCTCTCTGTCGTAATGTAATCGTTCCATATCCTTTGAGTGAAGTATCAGGCAATTCTGACGAGGCCGTTGCCAAACGCAAATTCAACAAGGTCCACTCTTCAGCAAGAATGACCATCGAAAGGGCTTTTGGAATACTCTCAGCTAGATGGAGGTTCATAAAAAAACACGTCTACATGAAGAAGATTAAAGATATATGCCAAGTCATTACGGCGGCTTGTATCTTACACAATTTCTGTATCAACATTGGGGATCCAGATTTTGAAATTGACGAGGGAATCGAGATGGATGAAGATGAAGAGGGGAATGGCGAAACAGCTCGAGAGTCTGTTCGTACAAGAAGAGATGAGTTGAACCGATGGTTTCAACCTAGACAATAAAGAGGTACCAAATGTAATTTAACATATGTATTAAAAAAAAGAATATCTTTATTGATTGGGTCTTTGTTGATGCATACGATTATGCAACTCGTTTAATCTATCACCGTTTCGTTCCAAAGCAGCTGTAGCTCGGTTTAAAGAAGCAATGATTGCTTCTCCCGTAGGATCTCTTCTTCCTAATCGTGAATCCATATACTCTCTGAACTCTCGAAATGTTCCATTACGAAGCTCGTGCTCTCTATCAACAATGCGATTAAGCATAGCTTCAGTGTCAGAGGTCGTGGTAGATGGTGTAGAGCCTACGTTTGATCTTGGACGACGAGGTGGCGCAGAAGAAGGATTGGTAGGTTGAGGGGCGGGAGAAGGATTGGGTGGTGAGGTCGTAGAAGGATTGACAGGAGGAGGAGGAGTACTGGAGACGTGATCGGGAGGGGGTGTTTCCACTCTTCTGCGAGAAGAAGGTGGTTGCGATTCCTGAGGAGGAGCAGGACGTTCATGTTCTGCAATAGGTACAGACGAAGATTCAGCTGGAGCTGTAGATGATCCTTGATTTCCACCATTAGTATTGTCAACGAACTGTCTGGAATGGGATGAGTACGTGTGTGGTGGCAAGATGGTGGGAAATTTCGTCAAGATCTCTTCCAGCTTATCATAGACAACATCAGGTTCGAAACCTGATTCACCCGTTGATTGGCGTCTAGCAAACTCTTCCTTGAAATCTTTCACCATACGCTTCCATTTTCTTTTTTGCTCCTCTGATGGTCGACTTCTCAAATTCTGAAGGCGAGCCAGTTGATTATGTTCAATCGACATCTCCGTGTATTTCTCCCCTTTTTCGTGATCACTTTTGGTTTTTTCAAGAGAACTCAAATGTTTATTATAAATTTGAATTAACAAGCATTCTTCTGCTACACTCCAATTTGGACCTCTTGTTCTGTCGTCCTCAATAGGAGCACTGGAGGTGGAAGCAGTTGAACTGGAAGGGGCGTTGAAGTTGATGGTACCGAACATTGTTTATAAAGGTAAAGTTAATATTATTTGCTAGTTTTGAATATCAAAAAATAAAGAAAAGAAAACAACAAAGTAAAAATTATTATGATCATACTGTCAACTAGTGGGGGCATTTTAGTATTTTTTGAATGATGAAAGCATTACATCAGAGGGGTTCGTAAATCCATTTTCGTAATTAAACCACCCCCTGATGGTGGTTTATCTTTTAAAATGGTTAGCAAGAATTTTCGACGTTTTTTGGCTGAGGAGTATGAAAATATAAGGTTATAATTGCCTTATGGAGGGGGTTCCAAGATTTTACAAAAAGAGGGGTTCACAAATTTTTTTTGCTTGAGAACACCCTTACTTTCACAAATAACCGATATAATCAACAGTTACTTCTAATACAAATTAAGATTCAATCAACAATGAAAATTAAAGTATATTTATAACTAAGATAAAGATAGGATAAAGTTTATTCAAAAAGAAATAACATCAGCTTTTTATAGCTGTCAAAAATAGACAACACCGACAGAACCAAAGTAGACATAACACAAGAATTATTACTCATACTATTTAACCCAGAACTATTTACCGCACTCAAAGACATAATCAGTTTACCCAACGAATCAGAAAGCTGGCACGTGGATATCACGTGTTAAAAAAGGTTGACAAAAAGCGACATACAACAAAAATACACACGTATCAAAATATCGGTCTTGTAATAGGTTTAATACACACCAACTGAGTCTCCTCAACTTATATAGCAAGGTGCCCTCATCTGAATGTAAACTTTATTTTTAAAACCTTTCGTCCAATAATATAGCCAGCCCACCAAATCTTCTTAGCTCAATTTGTAGATAGTCTCTTCTGGGAAACAATTATGCTTTTAAAATCATTTCATCCAATGAAATAACGAAAAAAAAAAAAAAAAAAAAAAAAAAACTTCTAAGTAAAAATCAACATGGCGAAATTAACATGTACATGAACATGATTTTTATTAAGACAAATTTTATAAATTTTTAACTTATGAGACAATGCCCACCAGAAGGTGCCAAACTTGCTGGTGTTGATTAAGTTGAAACGAGGGTTCATCT
>NW_026252658.1:0-12158 GCF_025094135.1 Mucor mucedo | reverse complement strand
TATGACAGGTAAATCAATGACAGCGTCAAGATCGGGAAAGGATACCAAGAAACTGCCCATAAACCAATATTGACACCATATATTATCTGGAGCCTGCTGATAATTACACAATTTAAGCTGGACAGTCGAAAAGTAATAATCCTTAATAGTTTCTCATATAAGTGCTTCAAGTGGCAGATATACCAACAGATCGTTCGGTGTTAAACAGGATCAAATCATGCATAAAGATAATAAAAACTATCACCAAGTAATATCCCTTCTTTTTGTCGCTGTCTGTTAGCTTTTGTATTTATCTTTTCACAGCATTTTGTAAAAGCTCATGAAAAAAACGATTTAGCTTCTTACATCTAAAAGCACTATATTATTTACTCGTTCATGGTATACTACTGGATTTGTATCTCCTTTAAAATCACTCTCAGAACACTTTTTTTTTCTTCTTTCTTTTATGAACAATAGTTAGCTTATGCTGATTAATTGAAGTCTGGTACTCACTATCACATTTGTAAATTAATAACAACTGTCGCTTTTCTACATCTAAATCCGTACTAGCGCCATATCCCTACCATAAAGAAAATTTAACGCAGGGAAAAACTGCATCTTTTCCAAGCCTATGGTTACAAGCTATAACAACGAAGAAATATCCAAGCGGTGACATGAGTGTATCTTCAGTAGACATTGCTGAAAAATCTGGCTACAGACAAAAGAGATCAATCGCTTTTTAAAGGGCATTGGCCATGATTGACCGGTAGTTAGGCCAATGCTTCCTAAATCAGGTAGTGCGTGTGGTGATCTGCTATATTGTTGCTACATTAAATAAACCTATATCTATGACATCAATACATTAAGAATGATTAAGGAATCAATTACCCAATATAGATAGTTAGTACTATCATATCACAAGGTTACAAGAACACAGTGACAAAGGCTTACTAAAGATATGGAAGTACAATGTGTCTAAGATGACAGTAATTCCAAGTGTAACATATTTACAAAATAAGCAGTTAAAGGTAACAGGATACACACTGGGAAAATGATAACAACTTCAAAGATACACTAAAGATAGTGGTACAGCAGATAGTCTTTTTTATATAAATACTTGTTCATTTTATTTCATAATAAAGACAATCTTATAAACAGTCTCAAATTATTCATAAACTGCCTTATAATTTTTACTTACCTCAAAACACAACAGTGCGATATGTACACATTTGGATCATACGAGACTTTGATGATCTCTTGCTTTATCATTAGGAGTTGATTTTACATCACCGTCACCATGGTTTTAATGGATGCGGTTGATACGCTGAAGTTGACCTTCCCGGACGTAATTTTCTCTTTCATCATTCAAGCCAAATTATCCATCCCTTTTATTTTATATCGTCCCTGTTAATGCATTCATCCATCCATGCATGAAAAAAAAATAAAAAAATAAAAAAAATAAAAAAAATAAAAATTGAGCTGAGCTGGATGGATCGATGGATCGAACGCTCTACCATCTTTAAATGCTACCAACAAAATCATTTTTTTAAATATACATATTAAAAAAGCTCACTGCTTTTGGCACCGTCGCTACCGGAAAATACCATCACTGAATCCTTATAAATAATGTTACATCGCGCCCTTTTTTTCTCTCCCTTTGGCAGCTTGTACCACAGTAGTAGTAGATAAGGAGAGTTATCTACTATCGGTTTGGCAGTGCGACTCAGTCTCACGACACACGGCTATTTTGATTCTCAGGTGAAATAATTTTTTTTTTAAACATAAAAAAATCTTATGGGTTATTTTCAATAACAAAATGCATTTAATACTTCCTCCTTCACCAGTAAATTATACACCATATTATTCTGTTGGATAAAAAAAAGATTGAGTACATTCAGGTGATGTAATGAGAAAACTTTCACAATAACGGATGGTGCATCAGCACTGCCAATGTAGGGATATTCAATTTCAATAGCCAATAGGAAGTGAGATGTAAATATTCATACTTGAACAACGAATATTGATATGCCCGAGTGTCATTATGTTTGTCTTTTTTTATAAAAATGCACAGGGAGGTTAAGGGAACGTTTGTTTAGTTGGAGGTTTTTCAAAACCGTCAAAAGTTCTCTATTAATCTTGCATGGAAGCTGTTCTTTTTTTTTTTTTCTTTTTTTTTCTTTTTTTAAAAAACCGAAAACATTTTTCTTCGCTTTTTTACTTTCTTATCACTCATCACCCTAATAATACCATCCTTGTTGAGACATTACATGAAGACATGTATACATATAAAAGGTGTATTACATTCCTGCGATCGGATGACAAGATAAAAAGACGAAAAAATTATCAACAATCTACAGCATACTACATCTACCAGCAGATGCCTGTTTGTCAGAATCAAACACATAGCAGCACTATTTGGGCGTTTGTGTTGGTGACATCATCTTGACCACTGGGCTCGACGTGTGACGGGTCGAAGCACCATGTTGGCTCATTACCTCCATCATGGCCAAGAATTGCTTCTGTCCATTTCAAGGCTTGTGCGAAAAATAAAAAACAACGGAGCCAACAAACTATTATTGATTCGTCACCTTTCGTAAACTATTAAAAGAGGAGTGAGTTGGCTATTTACGTTCTACTATCGCATGATACTAACTTCTGATATAGACTGTAGAACATGACATACTGGTTTCCACGCGACACTTTTTTTGTATACCATCTGTAAATTTGAGTCATGTATACAGCTGATCCCTTCCACATGCGTGCAGTCTTTGTAATCGTATAATTGTCTAGTGTGAACAGTAGATCAGAAAGCGGGTGTCGGTAGTATTTGTCTAAAGCCTTCATGATCACCTCTTATTCAACACCTTCCATCAACAAATTCACAATAACTCGACTGGTCAAAAAAGCTCCCACAATTGACTTCCCTCAGTATCGTTTGGGCTATCAACAAAGCTTGATTCACCATCATACGGTCTTGTTGCGATTAAATTTAAGATGTACTCATCTATAACTCTCCCAACACAAGCCGGAAGTGCAATTTTTTCGATGATATTACTAGAGTTTTTTTCACTTTGTCTATTAGATCTGATCAGTTTGGAATATTTTCTTATAGTACGCTCCATGGTTCTTGTAGAGTAAGCACATAGAGGACCTTGTTTTCTGATAATGAGCGGAATATGGATTAAATAGTCTTGAACTGGTCGAAATACGGCACGCGATAAGGTTTTTATGACCCATCTGTTCAACAAGAAATTCATGCAAGTCTTGAAATCATTTGTAGAAGGTTGAATAAAGGGGGTGAGTAACAAAGTATTATGGCAAGCATCCTTATTTCGTTTTACTTACGTTTCCATTCTGGTCAGAGTTTGTTGTTGAACCTCCCATTTTAATGCAAGACCACACCCTTTTATCAGCGAAATGATTGCATTTTGGAGCTCTGGGTTGGAAGGTGTACGATGATTAATGTTGGAACAACATACAAAAGAAAGTCAAGTCAATCTACGGCACGAGTTCCATCTGTTCTTGCTATCAAGCTATCGAAACTACTCTGGAACAATGCTAGTATGTATCTTCTTGATTGCTTAATGGCTTTGCCTATTTCTATCAACTTGGGCTTGGGGATGAAAAAAGGGTAGCCGGTTTTATTCTGGATCCGATTGACAATTGAACAAAAAAGCATCATTTTTGGAAATATCCACCATGATGAAATCGTACACAAGCTTACCAATACCTCTAGTTATCAAATGTAACTATTCCAATGCAAAAAACCTATGAACCCGAAAACGAAAGAAATCCATTGAAGATGCTTGACTGATATATGTTCGTAGCCTTGACATTTAAATAAATGTAATTACAACCATAGTAGTTAACTAATTAATTTTAGCTTACAGGATTGCTTTGCTTGAAATCGGATGAAGGTCTTAAAGATGCGAAACTATCGTCCAAGGTCATCCCCCTCATGTCGATTCTCTGTTGCTGTCCTTTAGTTCCACAAAATCTGCAGCCGACCGGTATTGTGTGAGATCCCACATGTGCCATATCGGCCATCAACAGGAATGTCGCCGGAAGCCAATACTAGATGTACCTTTCCTCGTTTTGTTTGATTATCATCCGATGAACCAAGACGTCCTTCAATTCCATAATAATAGGCATCAAAAACAAATCCAAATCCTTTCGTTTTTTTGGACCTGGCAATATAGCTAGTTGTAGCAAGTATGCATCCGAATTTTTAACAAGGAGTAATATTAATTTATATTATTATTTTACAGGAAAGGCATAAATGACTAATATAAGGGTAGAAGTTGAAGGTAATTTCGTGGATAATAGCTTGAATTGTCATCTGTTTGGTGCGGTTAGTGAAACCATCAGTATAGAAAGCGATAGGAACATCATCTGGATTGGAGAACTCATTGAATTGACAAATTCCTTGTAATATTGACCGTCGAAAAAATCACGAATTTCAACTTGACTTGTTTCCCAGTTCACTCTATACTGCATAAGATCCCTCGTTTTTTGTTTCTGCAAGCAGTTTGTGCAAGCATATAACCGACGGACATGATGATGGTGGTTATTGCAGGTGCCGGATTATTCTGATTCTTGTTTCTGAATTCATTGCAATGCGGGCAAGTATGCTCATCACCGTCAATCACAAAAAGCTTGCATCCGTATTTACAAGTTTCGTACTCATAACCTCGAATACTCAACTTGGACTTGCCTAATGCATTGATAACATCAGCGTGCGATACTTTGGCACATGGCTCTGTTTCGTTTTTAATAGTATGCTTAGATGACAGGAATTGTCACAATAATGATGTATGTATACCTTCCATTATTTGATCGTGGTCTCTAATAACCGTATTAATCAATCTTACCAGCTCTTTGTTTCCCGCTTGAGAAATTTCGTTCTCGTCAAAGCTGGATACTAAAAAAAATCTGCTTTGATAACGCTATTCTTACTTATACCCCCATTATTGTAAACATGAACAAGACCCTCGGTTTCTTCACATCTACATTCAGTCAAATAGGGACTTTTTTCATCTAAATCTCTTTGGTCCTTGCGGAATGTCACAGGTTACCCCACAAATCGAAGTAAGCGTTTTGTCATATACTATGCATTTTTACAAAGCTTACCTGCTGGTGTTTCTTGATGCATAGGAGAAGCACTAACTGCGTCCATAAGAGAGTACGCCAATGGATCATTGTTGTTCATAGGTAATGCACCTTCGACATCCTCATTTGTGTCAGCAGGATCATTAACAGAATGGATTCTGCGGTGATTTCCCAAATGTTGATAAGAATTGAATTCTCTGTTGCAGGTAGGACATGGATGTATACTAGTTGTCAATTTAATCCTTTTACGAGTGGGAACAGAAGAGCTGGAAGCGGGATTCGAGATTATGTAGAAAATATCGAATGATGTTAAGCAAAGGAAAAAGGATTTATTGACAGATGATGCATTCAACCCTTATTTAGGTAAGTAATATTTTGGGGCAATAAAAATCTCTACGTCATGAAGAAAGAAATTTGAACTGTAACGATTATGCTAAAATAAATAAATAAAAACCTTTTATTCCAACACTTCTAACAACAACCCATGTCTGAAATAAACAACCATCATCTTTTACAAATGACTAAAACTTGAGATTCTTTAGTTGAATCTTTCAAGAATATTGAAAAGTGCAATCAAATTCAAAGACGAATTAAAGCGAAATGTTTTGGACCAGTTTGGTCCTGTAAAAGACACAGTTCAACTAATGGCAATTGGTGATCTTCGGTAGCAAGGTTTTTTTCTATACATATATAACTCTATAAGAACAATACCTTTATTTCTAATACAACAATCAAGCTTATGACTCAGTTGAGCAATCTCTTCAGAGAAAGAGATACGTGGAGAAACATGATTACTTGGGTCCGAAAATGTATGGTACCAATACCGTGCCAAGCAAGGTCAATGGCAGGCGTACTGGCTTCAAGCAGAAAATATTCACTCTGTTCCAGCTACTAAACACTAAAGATAACATTGGCGAGACAGATAGTTTTGCCCTCCTCCCCACTGGAACAATGGATTCAATGCTGATCGCGCTCAATCAATTGACTAGAGATGTTAAAGGGATGATCTCGGTTGATCTTCGAGAAAGACAACTTTAGAAGGATATTGATACCAATTGTAGTCGAAACATTTTATCTTATAAAGCAGGAAGAACTTAAACATAATGAAAAGATCTACATTTGTTTATGCAAAATATTTCTGGTGTACCTGGTAGGACATTCAAAGCCTCAAAACATACAGATGCAAGAGAGGTAGGTTTAAAACGATATATTTTCGCTCTTAATGTATTTAAATAAAGTTTTTTTCTAGACTACCCAAGTTGATGGTAGTGAGTTGGACGGAGAAGAACAGAACCCCAGTGAAAATAATGAAGATTTCGAAGCTGGATCATATTTGCCACTGTTAGCAAGACTACATTTTTATCTTCTTTCTTTTTGTCAGAGTAATTACATTTCGATAAAAAAACAAACTCGTTGAAAATCTCGTAGCTAACTAAAGATCCTGATGATAATGCTAATGTAGTCATTCGACCCATGCATGAATGACTATTCCTGAAATTTAAGATCTTTCAATTGTATGTCTTTTACTTGTTGATGGCAAGTCTTAATTTGTAAACATTCTCTCTTGTGGAAACTCTTAAATCATCTGTTGCTTTACTTTGTTTATCTATACAGACAATCTTCCAACCTTACTTTTGTTTGCCTTCTGTAAAAAGCATAATTGAAGCCAGTCTGTATCGGAAAGTTGTCTCATCACTCCTATATGTTTTTGATGATCACTACGTTTTCGAAGCGATTGTGGGTTAAGGCATATTGAAAAAAACATTTATCAATTTGTCAACATAATAAGTGTTGACTGGCGCTGCCACTATCTATAGTAATATTTTAAATATATAAATGCAACCCCGTCGTTATTTGTATCATTTTTTAAATAAATAAATGTTGGATCATCATTACATGTAGCAGTTTTTAGAAAACAATCCAAACTACATCAAACAGAGTTATATAGCTGTTAAAGGTTACTTCTATATTAGATTATGATATCAATTATTATACATACCATTTTATAGGTTAATTGTCAAAAAGAAATCAGAAGAAAAAAAGAGGAAAAAAAATCAGGTTTACGTACAAGAACGGTACACGCAACATAAAGTGCTCGTGCAGTGCGTTTGATAGGTACTTTCAATAACCCTTGGACTATTTCTTTGTTTTTTTATAATTTTTCTCTTTAAAAGATGGAAACTAGAAAGAAAATACTAAGAAGGAGGGTGATTTTAGAACAAAATGTTGCAACTGTTTATTGAGTGGCAAACATTTGGACTTAAAGCCCTTGGCCTTTAGTACTAGAAACAATTTATTTGCAATATAAGTATGCTAATAAAACCGTGAATACTTTTTCATAGAGACATTTAAAAAGTGCAAAAGTTTTGAAAGTTATTCGTCCGTTAAAACCAGCGAAGAAGTGAAGTTTATTGCCGTTGAAAAAAAAAAGTATAAGTCAATTCAAAGCACGATGCAAAAAAGCCTAACCGTGTAATACCAAACGTTGTATGAACAAGATACACTTTTTGACCACCTGTTACGTTCAGCGTATTAACTTAAGAAATTTTCATTTAATCATACCAATTATATAGGTATCGTAATATATGTTTATTAAACTACAAAACTCGATTTTGAAGTGGTTATTTATTTCTTTAACAAGTATACGGCCCATAATATTAAGCATTAAATAGCTACCTTCCGAAAAAACAGTCAAAAAAACTACGCGGTAAAAACAAATCGTGCGCAGGAAAAATCTTGAAGTAACAATTGAATATAAAAAGGACCTTTATTTTTATCATGACAAACTCTCCAACTTATAATAAAGGATTATAGAGTCTCATTTGTTTACTTGCTTTATTTTCCAATTTACATTTCCCTTTTTATTCTCAATTATCACATTTTTTTAAATGAATTCTCTTAACCTCAACAACTCTGTTGCTTCTGTTGCTTCTGGTTCTGACTCTACTGGTGATTATCCTAACAACTCTGGTTCTGCTGGTAACTCTGCTGGTGCTCAATCCAACCCTGGTTCCCCTGATGTTGTTCCTGCTACTGGTACGTCTGCCGACCCTGCTGCTGCTGTCAATCTTCCTCAGTCCTCTTTTCAATCGGAGCCTATGGAAATTGATCATTCCGATAAAGTCGAACAATCAAGTTCTTCTTCATCTTTCAATCCTCTTGCAACCACTGATCCAGTCGTTACTCATGTAACTTCTGTACCTATCTCAACCCCTGCTCGTAACACGTTCGATGAGGACGCCGACCAAGTGTTGCCTAGAATCAGTGAGTGTAAGAAACGCATTCATGATCTTTACGAACAGGAAGCTATCGTTATGCGTACCAGCACTAGTACCATTCCTGAATTTCAACTTCATCAGCATAAGATCAATGCTATCGCTCAATATTTGGAATATTACCGTAACGCTCTTGTTTCTGCTAATACCCTCTTCGCTTCCTTCAAAGATACGTCTGTCAGCTTGTTGTCCAATCAGACTCAAGTCCTGTCTTTGAATGAAACCTGTCTGAAACTTCCAAGGAAAAAGACCACTCCGATATTCCCGCCAAGGAAATCCCAGTTTTCGATGTCAAGTTTCTCGATCTAGTTACCAACCCGGACATCCATGCCACTGAAGATGACTCCCTTCAAACGTTCAAGCGCAAATTTGAATGTACTTATCTCAACTATGGTGTTGATGTTGAGCGTCACTGGTTCTTTCATCTTGAAGCTAGCTTTGAAAACAACAATTCTTACAATTCATGGTTCTGAACTGTTCCCTCTCGAAGACGACAACGAATTCCTTGCTGCTTATAATAGTTTATATTCGTTCATTATCCATGATAACGATGAACTAGAATTAAATAATAACAGTACTTTTTTTAATAAAAATATTTTTCCATAAAAATTAATTCTGATTCTTCTACTTGTCTGAATAATTTCTCTTTAAAAAGTAATACAGTCGGTGACACAAATAACCCCTTTGACTTTAACAACGTGGCTTATTCTCCGGTTACTCCAATTATTATTAATTCAGTGAAATCTTACTGTACTATCGATACAGGAGCCCAGATTTCTGTCATGAACAAGCAATTTGCCGTTGATAATAATATTGAATTTGAGCAAACAGAAGGAACTTTATTGTTCGCTAATGGTACCAAAATTCAACGTCAACGCACTACTCATTTCTTATCACTTGACTACAATGGTGTTGAAAAACAAGTGCTGCACAAATTTGACATCGTCGACAATAAGTACTTATCATCATCCAACCAAATACTCATTGGTGTGGATCTGTTACCTAAACTTAACATTCACCTTCTCAATGTTGCTCACAAGTTCAAAGACACTACTAAACAAGTCGATGACTCAATTGATGATCAAGCTTACGTCCCTAACGTAACTCCTTTCGGAACAGAAAAAGAACAGCATGCTTTAATTTAGCTCTTACGCCATACATGGGGCTAATAAAGCGCTTAATAAAAACTCTTTTTGTAACATTCCCGAAAGTGTCCTTCATCTCCCCACTCCTCCTGACTATCATGTCCATGTTCGTCAATATCCAATTGCCTTACAAATTACAACCAAAAATAATGGAAGTACTCAGAGATTGGGTAGCGGATGGAATTATCACAAGAGCCCCTGCTTCTGCATGGAACCTTCCAATTACGGTAACTCTGAAGAAAAATCATGAATCTGGTGTAACATCTTCCAAAGATACTATTACCAAGGATGATATTCGAGTCGTACTGGATACAAGGTTATTGAACAAAGCTCTTCCCACAATTAATGAAACACAACCATTAATCAATGACATCTTCTTCACTTCAATGGAAGGTTGTGTTGTATTCTCTACCATCGATCTTAAATCTGCATTTTCCCAATTCCTTGTTAATCCAGATGATCCAATAAAAACAAGTTTCACTGGTCCTGACAATTTGAAATATATGCATGTAGGATCACCCTTCGGTGTATCAACCATTAGTCAATTGTTCAGTCGAGTAGTGTTATCTTTATTTAAGGATCTTTCATATGTGCGTTCATTCATCGATGATATTTGTATCATGTCCCGTTCTCTTGACGCTCATTTCCAACATGTTAAGCACGTCTGATCTATCTTGACTACAGCTAACTTACGTATCAATTTTAAGAAATCACACTTTGCTAAATCTGAAGTTTACCTTTTAGGCTTCTCGATATCTGCTAAAGGTCGAAGAATTGATACCCGTAAGCTCTCCAATTTAGAATCATTACCACGTCTGTTACGTCAAAACAGTGTCAATCCTTCTTAGGCTTTGTTAACTATTTTCGACAACACATTCCAAATGCAGCTATGCTAATGGCACCAATTGATTTCCTCCGCTCACACGATGAAAAGAATAAAGGAAAGAAATTTGAATGGTCTTCCATTCACGACATGCATTTTAATACTCTTAAGCAAATCCTCGTTTCTGATGTTGTACTAAGCCATCCAAATCTTGATCATCCCTTCTGTATTGCAACAGATGCATCTGATTTTGCGATCGGTTGTTCCTTATTCCAAGAATAACTACAACAGCTGACGGCGATCCAAAGACTATTATCAAGCACATCGGGTTCTTCTCACGAAATTATCTTCTAGTGAGGTTAGATATAGTTGTACCATGCGAGAAATGCTTGCCTGTGTTTTTGCGTTAAAACAATTTCACAAGTTCGTTTGGGGTACTCACTTTACTCTGTATAGTGACCATAAAGCACTTTCTTATCTTCATACTCAAAAACATTCCAATTCTATGATGATCAAATGGCTAGACATAATATTAGATTATGACTTCAAAGTCGTCTATATTAAAGGTGTAGATAATATCTTACCTGATGCTTTATCCCGTTTGTATCCTCCAGCTGTAGACCCTATTACAGATCATAGTAGACCATTACATATTACTTCACCTGGTAATAATCGTGCAATCTCTAGTCGTATCAACTTAAAAAAGACAGAGTTGAGTGTGCGAACAGTACAAATTCACGAGTCTTTTACCAGAAATATTCAGAATCGTCTGCCGTCATTCCGTCAGAATGAACTTTACAAACGCGATCGTCAAGATTCTACTGTAAGTGCAGATGTCGTTCATGTCAATGCTGTTTCTGTATGCGACAATAAGTCCCTAGATTCTTCTCATAATCTATTCTACATTCAAAGTGGGCAAAGCATACACGCTGATTATTTAGTTGCTCCAGAATCTGAGAGAAAATCACTTCTTGAAGATGCTCATAATAAAGTCGGTCATTATGGCGCTGAACAAATGGTTAAACGTCTTCATCAAGAAGGTATTCACTGGCCTAAGCTGATTAATGATTGTATTGAGTTCATACGTAAATGCACTGAGTGTCAGAAACACAACATTCAGAAGAGAGGTTACCACCCCCTTCGTCCTATTTATAGTTATCTCCCGGGTGACCACTATGCTGTCGACCTGGGCGGACCTATAAATACTACATCGGTACGCGGAAATAATTATTTTCTTGTTATTGTTTGCGTTGCCACACGATTTTGCGTTTTACGACCACTTCAAGACAAACGTAGCGACACTGTCCTTACTGCCCTTGTCGAAGTGTTCTCTTTCTTGGCTTTCCTTGTGGAGGTGTGCTTCAAAGTGATAATAGGTGCGATTACGCCACTCTTTAGCTGCTGACCTTGCCACAGCCATGGGATTCGCCTATCGGTTCATTACTCCGATGCATGCAAGTGCCAACGGTATTAGCGAAAGATTTCTACAGTCTGTAAAGCGATTACTTGCCAAAGCCACCCAAGGTGTAGGTAATGATTGAGACTTACATCTCAACGCTGTTCAATTAGCTCTCAATAACCGCATCTCTAAGAAGTTGAATTCCACTCCTTTTTCATTGATGTTCCCCCGTAAAATGGCTGAGCCTTTTGGATTCCGTAAATTGATAGCTCTGTACCACCTGAGCAGCGCAAGCCATTTCTCACGAAGAATTGATGAAGCGTATTGATTATATGGCCGACATTGTTTTCCCAGCTATTCATGCAAAAACAATGGCACAACTTGATCTCGAAAAAGCCAAGTTTGACAATAAACATCTTGTTGTTGAT
>NW_026252657.1:0-12492 GCF_025094135.1 Mucor mucedo | reverse complement strand
AAAGGAATGATCAAACCACATATTTTAAGTCTAGATAGAACATTTAATAGGGGGGGGGGTATTTCACTAAAAAGTATCTCCTTCTGCGCAACGCTAAATCAAATATTGGATTGGTTGCAACCATTTTTATCAATATTATGAGTGTAGAGATGCGTTGATATGACCTACATTCACCGCAACATGTAGGTATATTTTTTTTTTTACTAGCGCCGAATGCGTTTATTATTGTTATTATTTTGTAATGAGCTAGAGAAAGAAGTACTTAGAACAGCAGCTACTGTTGCAGTGATACCCACTGTAGTGTATGCAATTTGTTGAGTTGAACCTGTCATAAACTTAGTCAAGGCCTTTTTGAGATTATGTTCTACGGGACCCCTCAAGAAGCAATATAGTAAGACCCAATAGACAGCCCCTTTATAAGCAAAAGAAAAGTGAAATAATTTCCGTGTCCATCTCATCATCTTTTGTTCGGCCCTCACAAGCTGTAGTTTCAGTGGTGATGTAACATGTAAACTGTGTGGGTGATTGTTGGGTAACATGTGAGGAAAATGAGGGGCGGAAGATTTGATCAAGAGCATACTATCATCCAAGATGAAATCATCATGAGCTTCTTCTGATATTAATTGATTTAATCTCTCAGTCAAGTCGTTTCCATCTAGTGTAGGGTTGGTTGGATTCGATGTGGCCCGAAAGAAGGATGTCAGGAAGGTATCACCCATGTGAAATCCATTCAAGAAATACCTAGGTTCAGAAGGAGCTCTCACTGTGATCTGCTGTCTATTTTGATAGGCATTGATGGGAGTCAGTGATCCTGGTGTACCATAAACACTGGGACAGGCGGATGTATATGTGGATCTGATCGCATCAAAATTGCTTGATTGTCTTCTCGATAGGTATTGAGGAGCGTCAAAAAATATACCACTTTCAATGGATGAGACCGATGAGCTACGTGATGTACGTGTGGATAACATGATTGGTGATGACGGTGATAGTGGGCTGTCAATGACAAATCTCTTTTCGGTTGCATATAAATCCAACATGGCGTCTGACTCTAAACTCCAATTAT
The DNA here is from genome assembly GCF_025094135.1 of Mucor mucedo. Taxonomy (NCBI): domain Eukaryota; kingdom Fungi; phylum Mucoromycota; class Mucoromycetes; order Mucorales; family Mucoraceae; genus Mucor; species Mucor mucedo. Next base: position 11,426 of record NW_026252657.1, on the reverse strand, counting down.
AATCTGAATTTCCACCCAGCGCTATCCATAACAAAGAGCATTATTAGGAAAATATTAAATACAAAAAAAAAAAAAAAAAAAAAAAATGAAATTTTACCTCGTAAAAGATTGTCCTGTCCAATGATTTGCTTCATTTCTTCTGCGGTGGTGAAACTTACTCTTGCCTTTGCCTGTTCACTTAAGACTAATTTTACAACCTGCCAGATGCCTTGGTACATCCAACCGAAATTCATAACATAAACTGAGCCTACAAAGCCGGGGAATCGCGAGTTATTTATGTTGAGGAGCATTTGAATTAGATTGGAATCGATTGGTACGAACGGAGCCTTTGTGATATCAATAATGATGGCTATTTGAGAGACAAGAACGGGCTTATCAGTGACTTGATCGTTTTCATTTTTACGGGTTAAATCTCGAGTGATTTGTCTAGCCATTTCCATGACTAGACAAGCAAAAGGTTGCATATAATCGGCCAAAGTCTTTGTCTTATCTTTAAATTTAGGAAAGTATCGCATTTGTATCACTGCAATTGGTCTGCCGATTAAATCTTCTTTGTAGAAGAACGCAAAGGGTTCTTCAAAGAATTCAGGTGCAATGGATCGATACGTCATGCGTGCCACTCTATTTTCTATTCTCCATTGGATTGTGTCTATTAATCTTTCTATCGTCTTGTCTTGGTTAAATTCGGTGTCTTTTAAGAATCTAAATATAGAAACTATCTGCATGTCAGCTCTTTACAACTCTTTGTACAACTTTCTTTTTTGTAGAACAGACCTCTGTCATTGCAGAAATCCACAGCATCTTTGTAATCGTCTGCCTCAAGTTGCAGAAGCTCAATGTCTTTTTGAATTCTTTCTTGTACTTTTTGAATTGAAGGCTGATAATTTAAATACTCGTCATTGAATAAAATGCTTGTTTCTCTTGCAACTCTCAGCATTATGGAGGGGGAATTTCTTTTCAAAAAATAAAAAGGTAAAAAGAGAGGCCCCAGTTTAGGGCCTTCCCCATATTGCCCTATTTTGTCATTTTTGCAAGTCACATTTCATCATGGATAATTACTAGCTCTCTTTTTGTTTGGTACTGTACACCTTTCGTCATTGTCTTTTACTGTGGGACCAAACAATGAGTTTTTATTGACGAACGTGGGTTTCTGCAGGACAGGGATTAATAAGATTTATTAAATCACATCATTACACACCTGACATGACTCGAACGTGATTATAGTGTGTCAAATGGTTCCTAAACAATTCATTTAGACTCCACACTTACATTATTAGAATATCAATTACAAGTTCAATAAGTTCATTTTTTGTATTTCTTGTCAATGAAATGATTATCAGGAGGAAAACTTATCTCTGCAGTTTGTAATTTTAGGCTAAATGCGATTGAGTGTAGAACATGGGATGGAAAGCATAATAAAAGTCAGTGGCCAATAGAAATGCATGATGCATATAAATATATGCGCAGGGAGCTTTGTTAACTTTTCCAAACAATGTATTATATTGTCTCTTATGTATCGAGCAACTTACCGTAGGTTATACTATAAGCATAATGTCTGAAAAATGGCAGAATAAAGCCTGAAAAACTTTTTTAATTATCCCTTAAAAGACAAATGTTTAAGTCATAATTTTAAATGCTGACAAGCATGAATCCCTAGGAGCTGATCGCTCGGTGGAGTGCTGTTATATGAATCGAAATTGCAAGAAAGAAAATAAAAAAACTTAGCTCAACTTAATTAGCAAAGTGGCTTGATTGAACAATAAGAAAGGGACGTATATATGCGCTATTTGACCTTGTCAACTGGGGATTTATTTTTGACTTGAGAGCTGGTATTTGATGCGTGGCTCCCCGTACAAGATAAAGTGAACGTACTGACACAAACAACATTGTTCTCTTAATCCGAAGTGGTTTTTAAATAACATAATCGTCCTTTTCTCATTACAAATCATTACTTTATCGCACAATTAAAAAGTATGTAACGCTTTCTAATACAGAAGAGCATGAAAAAGAGTGCACCTAGCTGCTGCTTTGATTTTTAAAAAATCTTTGGCGAGGCTGCTGTACCTACATCTTTTTTAAAAAAAATAAAAACACAACAATGATTACAAAAGACGAAACTTCCAGCACGCCAGTAAAAGGTCATTTTCTTCATCCAACTGCCAATGGTAGACAGGATGTATTGGCTTTAAAGCAACAATTAGCCGATGCGTTGGGTGAAAATGGACCACTGTACTGGGATGCTTTACGAGATTTTGTCATGGGCAAACTCAATCGACAAGAATTTGACTTTTATGCCAATTTATACTTGAGCAGACAAAATGGTACACACAAAGAAGTTTTTCTGCAGAATGAAAAATATTAAACACCTTTTTGCCTGTAGCGTATCTTCACAATGCATTTATCTTAAGTACAGTACATAACGCACAAACGAATACACCACCTCCTTCCAAACATCGCCTTGTGGGCTGGGCAAAACGAAAGCGAGGCAAAGATGGATCATTGGCAGTGGATGGGGACAGTGATCAAGATCCCAGAAAGCGTAAACTCAAACTAGACGTCATGGCTTTGAATAAAGCTGATCGTGAAAGGTTGAAGGCACTTGTGAAATCGGGTGATAAAAACAAATTGAGACCGTATGTGGATCGATTATTAGGCACACGTATCAGTCGACCTCCTACTTTACCATTTGCATTAGACCAACTACCACAAAGTATAAAAGAAAGAAAGAAGAAGCATAGAACAGTATAAGTGTATTTAACTTTATCATAATAGATTTCAGTCAAGAATATTCAAAGGGCTTAATGGCTCCCTTATGCATTGATTTAAAGGAACTACCGACACCCGAAACTTTACATGCGAGAATGACGAGTATTGCACTAGAGAATGGATTATTAGGAGGGATCGGAGAGGATGTGGTCAATGTCATGTTATTTGCAGCAGAGAATTATATCAAGTCATCCATCACTAGCGCGATAAGTAAAAGAAGAGTGAATAAGTGTATTGGTGTAAAAATGGTGCGTCCTGAGGAGGAAGAAGAAGAAGAGAAAGAAGAAAATGCGGAGGGATCATCCATCAATTTACGTGATCTTGCCTTTGCTTATCATATTACACCCTATGTATTAGTGGAAAATCCATTAAATGCAGAGAAATTGACCGCCTTGTTGAATGACAGTGAGGATGAAGTTGTGGTAGATAATTTGGGCGACAGCAGCTCAGAGGAAGATTACGAGTTGTAAATGTCATACTCTATTAATAAAATATCCTAATTTGTTTGCTTAAAATAAAGCTTTGCTGGCTGGGCGGAGTAGAAAAAATTAATTTTTGGTGTAACGCTTGTGACGATTTTCTACATGAAAAAAAACACATAAACCAGTCCCAAAGGCAACACCAAAAAAAAAAAAAAAAAAAAGGTTATTTGACACATAAAAGTTTTTTTTTTTTAGAGATCTTCTTTAATCAAGTACTGGAACTTTTTTTTTAGAAAATGTCTGCACCTACTGCTGCCTCTGCTGCCCCAGCTGTTGATGCTGCCGCTGCTCCTGCTGCTGACGCTACCTTGACAAGCAAGGATTACTACTTCGATTCTTATGCCCATTTCGGTAAGTTGTTTGAATAGAAAAGAGAAAGTCTTTGATCTAACAATTGTCATTAGGTATTCACGAAGTAAGTTTATCTGTTTTGTATGTGAGGGAAAGGTTGGTTTATTTATAGTTATTATTATTAGGAAATGTTGAAGGATGAAGTCCGTACTTTGTCTTACCGTGCTTCCATCTACAACAACAAGCATCTTTTCAAGGATAAGGTTGTTCTCGATGTTGGTTGTGGTACTGGTATCCTCTCCATGTTTGCCGCCAAGGCCGGTGCTAAGCACGTCTATGGTGTAAGTTGCTAAGAATAGAGCATATCATAGAAAAAAAAGTACTGATTTAAATGTAGATTGATATGTCCAATATCATTCACCAAGCTCGTATTATTGTCAAGGACAATGGTTTGGCTGATAAGGTGACTCTTATCCAAGGAAAGATGGAAGAAGTTGTTTTACCTGTTGATAAGGTAGACATCATTATTTCTGAATGGATGGGCTACTTTTTATTGTATGAGTCCATGCTTGATACTGTTCTTGTTGCTCGTGACAAGTACTTGGCACCCGGTGGTATGATTTTCCCTGACAAGGCCATTATGTGTATTGCTGCTATTGAAGATGGTGACTACAAGGATGAGAAGATTGGTTACTGGGATAACGTGTATGGTTTTGACTACTCCTCCATCAAGAGCATTGCTATTAAGGAACCCTTGGTTGATATTGTTGAACCTCGTTGTGTGATGAGTGACACTTGTGCTTTCAAAGAAATTGATATTGCCACCGTTACTAAGGAAGACTTGAACTTTAAGGTTCCCTTCAAGATTACTGCTGAACGTGATGATTATGTTCATGCTTTCATCTCTTGGTTCGATATTGCCTTCACTCATTGTCACAAGCCTGTTGAGTTCTCCACAGGTCCCTTTTCCAAGTACACTCACTGGAAGCAAACTGTCTTCTATACACCTGAGGCTTTAACCTTGAAGAAGGGTGAGTCTATTGAAGGTGAATTAACTTGTTCTCCCAACAAGTCCAACCCTAGAGATCTCGACATCATTATCGATTACAAATTTGAGGGTGCTCACGGTACTGTTCACGAAGTCTGTGATTACAAGATGTCATAGATAATTTATTATTTTAATTTTTACTATTATTCTTTTGTTATATATATACATTTTTTTCTTTTCCCTTTTTTGTTACACCTAAACCCTGTAAACTGCATTCCTTTTTTTCCCTCCATTTTTTCATATAAAAATAAAGCCCTAACTTTTTTTTTTGTTTCTACAACTAAGCCAAGACTTTGCTTTCCCATTGCTACACACACTACTGCTCGCATCAGCTTAAAATAAGAAAGCTATCCCACGTGATACATTGCGTCATTTTAAAAAAAACAATGCCATTATTTTTTATATATATATGCTTTGGGGGGTAAAAAAAAGGGAAAAAATTAATAGTTGTAGTTATCACGGGAGAAATTGGGATCTTGAATGAAAGCGGCAAGCACTTTACTGCCAGTCTGCAATAAGGGGTGACCAGCCACACTAAAAAATATAAGGAGGTGAATATCAAAATTATGCAGTTTTTTTGGTGTCTTATTACATTTGTAAGAATCGCTCTAAACCTTCTCTACGCTGTTCGATAACCTCATCTGCAAATCTATTTGTAAAGACCTTTCCTGGTAAAGGGGGAATATTCACTCTTGTCGACTCACGCTCCAAAACATCTCTAAACCACTCGAAATCACTGTATCTTCTACGAACTGCTGATTGTTTCAACTTGAAGGCCGGGATGTTTGTCTAAAAAAAAAAGAGTACGTAGCGTTTAATAAGCTATAAGCAACATGTCAAAAATACCCCCTATATACTCACTCTGCAGAGAATCTCATAATCTGTGTACATTTTACGTCCAAAACCTACACTTTTTATGATTAGCCTTCTTTTTTATTTTGCTCAGCTTTTTTTTTTTTTTTTTTTTACCGTGTGTTTGAGGGTTTTTGACTTCAATCTCTAAAAAGTTCTCGGGAATGCCATAACGTTCTTCGATAGTTTGATCTCGGGTAGAAGCGCCCGTCATGGTTTGAAAAGACTGAAATTTATGTTGACCTGTAGACATTGTTTGACAAAAAAGAATAAAATAGAACGACTTTTTTTTTTTTTTATTTTATTAATACAACTGAGATTTAAAAAACTTGTTCATCGGTCTTTCTCTTTTGACCAGCTCTTGCTTTAGGACCCCAATTGGCAGTAGGGTTAACTTGATAACGTACCAAATGTTCTGCCTTAGATTGGGAAGTGGCATCGGGATGCCTTGTGAAATCAACCTCAATCGTGGGTTCTTTAGCCAAAATGGCTCGTGCAGGAGAATTCTCTGCAATATTGTTCATCACAACAGGATTCTTCTTTACCCAAGCACGCATGATATCCCACATCACATGTGAGGGTGCGTCTGTCTTGACCGATTGCTTACCACAATGTGAGTTGGATACTTTGTAGCCTGCGTTCAAAATGGCCGAGAAAAGATCCACTACAGGAATACTATTACAGTGAATCGTACCGCATAAACGGGCCAATGTCCAATAAAAGGGTGTATGGATTTCTTCCTTAATCACTGACAGCATACCCTTCATACGTTGTGCTGTGCCATAGTTTGCTTCATTGTCCTTGACGTGTTGGAGCATCTTGGCTACAAACTCGTCGTTATGGATATTATCACCCCATGCAGGGCCACCAATCTATTCAGTAATTGGTTGGTTAGCTTTACTTAGTAACACACAATCATAAAAGAGAGTACGTTACGTGGTGAATGTTGTTACAGTTGTCACATAATGTGTTGACAGAGGGACCTGTACCGGGTGTATGTCTTTCAGCACCATTGTCCTTGATGGACATTTTTCCGAGATGTTGCACAGAGAAAGCATGACATCCAGAACATTCATACACAATAGCCATCTTACTAGCTGATTTTTTGACCTGTTGTGGAGAGGTATAAACACGTACAAATACACGTAAATAGAAATCAATGCTACAAGAAACAAGAGGAACAATATGACGCTTATAACGACCAGCCGAAGTTTGTAACATTTGTAATACTAAACGAAGTGCCATTTCATGAGGGAACATACCCTTGAGAGGCATACCACCGTATTTACCAAAACAAGTTTCAGGATGCATGGAACCAGCAAGAATAGCAAGATCAGTACAGGTAACACATAATAATCCACCTTCGGATACAGCTTGCACAGCACCATCAACAAAAGGAGCTGCACTACCATAAGGATCTAAATCAACAACATCGTATTTCAAATCGGTACCCACAGTATCATACATGACACGCATGGCATCACCCAAATTGGGCTTGACTTTCTCTTCGGATAATCCATTGTATTTGACATTGCGTCTGATAGATTCAATGGCATCTGTTTCGATATCGTTGCAGACAACTTGCTTTAATTGAGGAATTTCTTTGGCGTAACGAACAGAACGAAGTCCACTGGCTGAAAGGGCTTCGAGAATCGTAAAGTTATCTGACGTGTTGTGTTTATCCAATGCATTCTGAATAGCTGTCTTTGACTTTTCGTCTATAAATTATATGTTAAAGGAAGGATATAATAAAATCTAGACTTATATTGTACCTTTAGCTTTGGCGAGCTTCTTCTCCATACGCTCGGCCTTCTCCTTGTTGAATATCTCGCTCCAAGTACGAATAGCAGCAATAGACATGTCACGATTGAACTGTTGGACAGGATTATAAAAGACTTCGTTTTTCTTAGGGAAAAGAATGGTGGCTGTTCCTTCTGTCACAGTATTATATTGTGTAATATCAATGTCTGGAGAAGCCATTTCGACGTCGGGGTTGAGGGTAGTCATGGTTCGTTTATTATTATTATTTATTAATGGTTTAAAACGAAACAACCTCTTCATTCAAAAGAAGAAAAAAAAAAAAAGATTTTTTTTTTCTTTTTTGTATGTAAGACGTGACTTTGTTTTTAACGGTACAGAGAACAAGTCTTTTTGAAGGCTTCCAATACTTCAGGGCTTCGAGAAGCTAAAGGTGCTGTAGCTAAAGAAGTAGGGATATTCTCGGGTTGTTCGATCCATTTCTTGAAAGGAATATTATGGGTAGTAAGTACCTCTGCTAATTTCTCTAAAGATCCCTCGTTCTTTGTCTATACAGTGGTGTCAACTGATGTCAAATATATGACTATATTTTATTATACCTCTAATACTACTTTATGCATGTTGTCCAAATCATCCAAGTATGCTTTGGTATTTTCGTCCTCACGAGTCAAGTGCAAAATAGCAGTCGCTGCATGACACGCCTGAGTCATTACACTACATTATTTATCAGTACCTCATAAATCACGTCAATCATATCATTTTACCTGCCAGTGGGCCACTGGAGTTTCTACAAAAAAGACGTGGTGAGAATATGCTGTGTCGGTTTAGAGACGAATTACTTTGGCAAGATCCTTGCGGACAACAATAAACATGGTCAATGGTTCCATTGGAGTAAAAGGAATGAAAAAAGAGAAAAGAGTACAAGAGTCACAAAAAATGTTAAAATTTTAAATTCTCCCTCTTTTTATCTTTTTTTTTTTTTTTTCTTATACCATGGCTAATTATGAGGAAGGCATTTTACATGAAGGACAGTTATTACTCGAAACCCAAGAAAAGGTTTGGTGTCACTTTTTTTTTTAAAAAAAAACAAGAGAAACAACGCGCGCGTAGTGTGTGTGTGTGTGTTTGCGTGTATGTTGTTGTTGTCTTTTAGTAAACTAAAAAAAAAGTTTGGCTAGATCATTGCTTGCACAAAAGAATTAAACGATGTAGGAATCAACGACATGATTGAGAAACTTCGACAAGTCGAAAAAAAAGTATCGATTGTCTTGACCTTTTTTAAAGCCGCCATGTATACAAATATCAGTCAAGAAAAGGACAATCAAACAAATCGACCTGTTATATAGATAAAAAGGTGTGATTTATTTCTTTTCAACAGGAGCTGTCTCCTTCTTGTTCTTTGGGTTTTCAGCAGACTTGGCCCAGTTTTGAGCCTATTAGTTAAATAAATTCTTAGTGTCGTATTTAATCTCAGTAGTCTTATATCCTTAGGCACTTACAGCTTGTTTGAAAGCCTATGATTGAAAAAAAAAAAAAAAAAAAAAAAGAGATTTAGTAAGAAAAAATTTTAGCATAAGAAATTGTCGTTAATAAAACTTACATCCTTATGTGTGATACCGGGTGTGGTTTCCTTTACTCTTCCGAGCTCAGTCTACAAAAAGAAAAACGCATAAGCCTACGTGTTATCCTATACAAAATCTTCTTTACCTTCATAAACAAGTTGTAGGGAGTCATCTTCTTGGCTATCGTCCAAAGTGACACGCATTTTTTTATTCAGCCTTCTTCCCCTCATTTAAATTGATTAAACACTTACCAGACTTCTTGATAACCTTATCTTTAGCCATTATGTTGAAATTAAAAAAAAAGTATGTTCTTATAACAAAGAGAAGAAAGAAGTGAGAGTTCAAAAGTTTTCAGTTTTTAAATATGTGGCAGATGAGCGTAGCCAATGATAACTTTCATCTTTTTCAAAAAAAAAAAAAAAGTGACGTCAAATTTTGGGATGCTTTCGACTTATGAGCGGTTTTTAAAAGTAGAGGACGTCTTTTGCTTTTGATTTTTTTGTGTTGTGATTAAAGCTGGCCAATTCTTCGAGCTCAATTTCATTCAAAGGATATTCCTGGCGGTTAAGGTATGAATGTTAGAAAGAAGAGTGTCAAATTCTGTTGAAGAATCACTTGGAGCAGTGGAAGGAGTTTGTTCAGCTGAAGTAAGAAGGCCTGAGCTATCAGGCTAGTTCTAGGGAATGTTTAAGAAAGTGGAGTCGAAAGAAACTATTCAATTTAAGGTTAGTAGAAAAAAGATTTCAGTAGTATTTATGTCTGCCTTCAAAGACAGAAAACAAAGACATATAACGCGTTTACAAATACATGTGTTCAATTGGTTGTGCCAACTCCCCACATAACTATTTGTCTCAATGTTCGTGTAAACGTTGATAAGCGACTAATCATCGCATATAGAAATCGTTTTTCAGGTACTATCTTTTAAAGTACTGCAAAAAATCGCGATACCCAGAGTATTCGGCGATAAATGCCGTTAGTTTTCTCGTGGAGACAGGTCTATCATGTTCCCACATCAGTGCCTTGAGACCCGCGATAACTTTGTTCTGGACGGTTTTTTTGTGGTGGGTATCTCCAGGCTAGACTAATGGTCGGATTTTCCCTGTCCAGGCTCTAGTTGCTACATGAAACAAGCACCATTGCACACTTGCCAAAGGATATACTTCTTGAATCGCACCCAACTCGGAACTACTGACATCGATAGTGATTTTCTCGATGTTCAAGATCACAAAAGTATTCCTGAATAACCCTAAGAAGTTGGCCAATGGACCCATTGATTGATCGATTGTGAATAAAAAGCAACAGGACAGCATGTGTCAGTTAAGGGATGGTGCCTGAAAATTGTGTATAGGATTTCGTTTGAAAAAACTGGTAGTGATGTGGATAGAGTCAATACATACCCTACGAGCTTTTATTAACTATTGATGGACTACATGGCATACAGACGACCTTCAGAATAGCTGGGCATTCGATCTTCTTGCTTTTCTTCTGCAAACTGCATACCTGGCCAGAAGCGTCGCCTCGGACAACACCAGCATGTTCTATTTTGGAGCTTGAACGATGACATACATAGTGTTCTCTAAAGACATATAGGCTGGCTTTCTTTGTCTACCATTCAAGTTTCCAGTAGGGACATCTTGATGTTTGTCAAAATTCCATTTTACACCATGTTTGGAAACAGATTCTTGAATCACAGTTTCATTGGTCTCGATAGTAACTGCTACAGTAACAGGAACAAGAATAGGACAATAAGGTTGGATGTTCATTTACATTTTATACAAATAATAAGAAAGGTAAGCTGTAAAAGGAGACTTGCAGGAAAAAGGAAATTTTATAAATTCTGTTATTGGGCCCGATTGGATTTTAAATCATGTCCTATATTGCAATGCAATAAAAAATATAACTTCAAATATACATCAAAACTTTGCTTTTAAAAGTAAATAATATCAAAGGTTTTTATCGTACTAAGTTGATTTTATATATTATTATTTTTCAAGTTATATACTCTCGACTTTTTCTTTCTTTATTCCTTTGTTCACCAAAAGAAAGAAAAAAGAGGACGGAAGTATCGTAAAAATGAATAAGTGTAAATGATACTCAATCTAGTTTATTAAATTTTGTAGACAAAAGATCTATTCAACTGTCCAAACGTGGCTATTTACTTTTGAGCTGATTGTGCTGACCTTTGATTATATTTTCCTTTTGTTGTACTGCCCAATTTTTTCTTCATTAAAGGTAATTTTTTCCTCATGAAAGGTTTTTTTTTGGCAATGGAGGCAAAAGGCTTTTACTGATGGCCAGTTGGGTACCAATACAACATTTATCTATCCAAGGAAGAAGGCAGTCTAGATTTTGGTTTCCGTTACAAACAGTGTTCTACACTGCTACAGGTTTGATAAGTCTATATACGTTCTATGCAGTCTATTCGCAAAAATTCAGTCTTACAGTTACTTTAATTATTTTATAGCATAATATCATGATGGTTTGCTCATCGAAACTGTTCCCCCAGTGTCCAGTGGTATCTCTGATTAATTGGTACGTGATATAACTTTTTCTCTGTTGTATCATTATATGTTCATACTAACGCTAAAGTTGTATAAATGCTAGCTAAAGACGATGCAAATGACAAGGAAACTTAGATATGTTTCTATAGCTGCGGATTCAACACTG
>NW_026252656.1:0-12690 GCF_025094135.1 Mucor mucedo | reverse complement strand
AACGCCCTTGTGATTCGGAGTCATCTTTGTTTGACACATCGGGAAATTTTGGTATAATTTGGTGTAATTTGGTGTTAACATTTTAAAATCGTCACTCGAACATTAACACTAAATTACACCAAACTACACCCACTTACACCTTCTTTAAAAGTGTGATAAAAATAAAATGATGGCAACACGAAACCACACGAAATCACACCAAACTATACAAAAGCAAATCAATAAGGGGTCTCAGTTTGAAAAAAAAAAGTTTCCCAAAAAAATGGGAAACTTTTTTTTATCCAATAAAATCGCTTTCCCACTTTTTCAAATTGAGACCCCCATATTTCCCCTGATAACTTTCCCATTTTATAAATGCAAAGAAAAAACCCGAAATATCAAATCATTTCCACATTTAATGATCAAGTATGATTGTATCTATTAGTAATATACGCAATAAAAATTATAAATGTGTATCCGATAAGTCGTATCAATTTTAGATAAGATAGCAAAGTGGCGAACAAAGACATAGAATTAATGAGCATGTTTGCAACCAATATAACATCCGTTACTGATGACTCAATGTTATTTCAGGTCAGCGATTGGTTATTTGTGTCTATCTTAAAAGTATAAAAGAAGAAAGTTTGAACCTGGATCAATATTAGACTTCTTTAATACTATTAACATGACCAAGCGTACTGCCAATTCCAAGCCAACACCTGTCAAGCCAAACCCAAAGCCAAGAGCTGTCAAGCCAAGAGCTGTCAAGCCATTAAAGACAACTACTAAACCAGAGGAGACACCTTCCAAGCCCATCACAGCTACCAAAACAAAGAAGGCTCAAGTTAAGTGGGAAACTGATGTAGCAGGCGATGATAATTTGTCATCAGATGCCCGCCTTCTTGTTTTCCTTTTGGATAATAATGCAAAAAACTTGAACCTTCTCACACCAACCAAAAACCAAAAAGGCGCATATAGAGTTCATATGTCCAAGAGAAGATTAGCTTTAAAGTGTTTAGATTATTTTTGTGAAAAAAAGGTAACTTACCGTACGATGGAAGACATTCGTGCACGAATGAAGAAATACATGGTCGATTACAGTAAAGCAGGTTTACTTTTTTTGCAAACCGGAAACGGCGCAAAGGGAGAAACTAAGGATACTGGCTCAAAAGAATTCGAAAGTAAGTTGTAAAGAGTCAAAATGGGTACAGATTAAGTTGTTAATATCTCACTTACATTAGAAATGGTTAAAGCTGTCTTTCCTTATTATTATGAATTGGAAGAGTTTCTTCAAGACCGTCGTGTTGGTCTCGGTGTTCCTGATATTCTAGGTGCCCAGGATTCTGAAGTGGAAGAAACTGTAGAAGAGGAAGAAGATGAGACAAGACATGTTGAGTCTACTCCCACTGAAGTGCCTGTGAGTACCAGTGTAGTGGAAACGGTGTCTGACTCCAGTGAAGATGAAGCCACTGTTGCTCCTCCTGCCAAGAAAGCAAAGAAAAGTTCTGGTGCTGCTACCTTCGACCAGGACTTCAAGTCTATTTTGGATGAACCCGTAGATACAACCATCTACAGTCAAATGCTGGAAAAGAAGCAGGAGATGGCTAAGATGAAGATGAAGGTGCAGCAACTGACTGAAACAAGGTTAATTCTTGAAACTTTGTTGAAGTCTGGTTTAGATCCTACCTCATCAATTGTTCAAGATCTAATGAAGAAAATCATGGAGTTATTGAATAACGCTGGCACATCTGAACCTGAAGCAGAGTCTTCAAATTTGTCTTAAAAATAAAAAATTATAATTTTCAAAATTGATATACTTCATTCATGTTTATTGGTTGCGTGCTAGTATGCATCGACACACTCCATCTCTTAACTGGATTCCAGTGGGAGAGTCTATGGTGGTGAAAGACATAGTTCCACGGTCCTCCTGTTCTTCTTCCGTGTTTCCCATTGCTTTTTCAATCAACAGAAGTCTTTCCGCCTTTCTTACCAATCTCATATCCTCAGGTTCATCGATCAACATGTTGTGTAAAATTACACAGACTTTGATCCACTCTGAAGCATTGGCCATATTGTCTTTGTTCTGGATTTGTTGACGGATCATCCTCAAACTTCCAAATCTACACTTCAAGATACCAAAGCAGTGCTCGATGGCAATTCTTGTTCCAGAATGCATCTTGTTGAATCTCTTTTTTTCTGAATCTAATTCTCCATTAGGTGGCCTCTTATATGGGGGGATCATATAATGTGTACATCCATATGCAGAGTCTGCAAGGATGTACTCCCCATCGGCGAAATAACGTTCTGGATGAACCCCCATTGTTTCGGTAAATACACGCGAATCGTGAGCTGATCCAAAGATACCTGTAGCAAAGTACCTGATTCTTCGCTTATCATCACAAATGGCCAGGTTCTGGATGGCATAGCTTGCCTTTCGGGTATAAAACTCTTGGTCTCTCCACTTGGGTCGAAACTCCAAATCCATTAAAGACCCATCTACAAACCCAACACAGTTTGGAAAACCAAATCGTTTCTCGTTGGCCTCTATGATTCGTTTTTTTTTCGCTCCTTTGGCCAACAAATCCACTCTTTCGACATTGACAAAATGGCAGTAAAAAAACGTTTGGTGTACGTCTGGACAGTTCCTACTCCAATTCCACAATGCGTTGCGACGTTCTCCAAACTTGATCCACCTCCAGAAAGACCCAGTCGATAAAGAACAACAGCAACCTGGAAATGTACACTGCGTTGTTTTCTGGCAGCATCAGAGTCGTTATAGCAAATGTGGTCTTTTACTCTATCGCATATATTATAGAAGGCTTGCTTGGTTGGCATTCTAGTTTCCCTTCTAAATACTCTGTCAGTTTGTAGCATAAGCCACTCGAGATAGTCCCCTTTACGCTTATGAGAATGAACTCGCTTGAAGACATATCTATTCTCATTCAAAAAACGCAATGCTTTCGTATATTTGTGTCGTTTTAACGTTTCTTTGACAATTTTGGCACTAATTGCCTGAGATTCCTCATCGTCACTGTCATCATGAAGAATCTCGGTCAAGTACTTCTCCTCTATACGTAAGCAATCTTTTAGTTTCTCTACAAGTGCCTGTTTATTGCTGATCTTGGGCATTTTGTAACTTTTATTGAAAAAAAAAAATGGGAAAGAATTGTACCTATCTTTTCCCAAAAAAAAGTTGGAAAGTTTTTTGGGAAAGTTGAAAAAGTGGGAAAGCGCTTTGATTGGCTAAAAAAAGTTTCCCAAAAAAGTTTCCCATTTTTTTTTTCAAACTGAGACCCCTTAATGACATTTTAAATAATTATACGAAGGATGGCTTTTTTTTTTGTATGTTTAAAATTATTTATAAGCCATACAGTAGTAGAAAACTGTGAAACTGTATTCTACTGTAGCCCTTTACACGTTACATGCACGATATCATCATTCATAATCGAAGGAATATAAATGGTCAAACCAACACAATCATCGATGGCTGCTATGTATACAGAGGAAAGTACGTTCGATCTGTTCATGTAATAATTTGAGCCATTATGTAAAAGCATGGCTTCTAAGGTTAGCATTGCATACAAGATGCTGCCATCTAAACTAAATACAGTACTTATATTTTCTGTAGCGTGCTCAACACGACCATCTTCATTGTCATTTTTGAACTCTACCACCACGGATCTTTTAGTTTTTCTCTTATGACTGAGCAATTGC
The DNA here is from genome assembly GCF_025094135.1 of Mucor mucedo. Lineage (NCBI taxonomy): Eukaryota > Fungi > Mucoromycota > Mucoromycetes > Mucorales > Mucoraceae > Mucor > Mucor mucedo. Next base: position 8,997 of record NW_026252656.1, on the reverse strand, counting down.
TTGGTACGAGGAATACAGCAAGTTGGATAATAATTTATATTATCCTGATTTGAAAGATATGGACATTTATACATCATCGCTTCCTCTTCTTCTTGTGATGAAGTTCTAAAAAGCTCAGTTATGGTCATAATTTCTTTTTTGTTCACTTGCAATTCCTCAACACCCCAAGCTCGACAAGCAAGAGAATGATAATTTTTCATCGCTGTTACAGCATTCTCGGCAGGCTTTGATCTTGATCTAATTAACCTCTTCACATTACCAATTGTTCTTTCTAAGACTCGTGAGCTTGAGCAGCAAAGCGGTCCAAGCTGACGTATCATTTCGGTAACGTGAGTCAAGTAATGTTGATTGATCGTAAAAGCCGTGTCTTCGTACACTTCCAGCAGAAACAATTGCCATACCTCAATCAATCTGAAAATACGCATAAATACACGAGGCAGTTTGAAAGTTAGTTATGTGCTAAACAACATTCTACTACACTTATCTATCAATCTCGATAAGATCCACGCTAAAATTTCGTATTGTTCCGCCATACGACAGACTTTAGACAAGCATTACAAGGCATAGCAAGTCTTGCCTATAATTTCTGTCACTTCTACCAGATTCGTCCCAACAGGAACAGGCACATATCCTCTTTTCATCTTTTTGTTTCGTCGTGCTTTTTCGGCTGCAACAATGTCCATTGCTTCCATTTGTAACGCTTCGACGACCAGCGTGGGTACGATATACTGCATGAAGTCAATCATATCCACACATCTTGCATTTCCTGCACGGTTAGCCATGTCTGCTGTATTGATATTAGATACGTTGTATAAATCGGAAATAAAAAAGCACAAACAAAATACAAGCCATTAAAAACTTATCAATGAGCTGGCCGTCTAAAGCACTACTATCGATACAACGTTGAATGGTGGCCATTCTAGATCCAACGTTGTCACGATACGTGTTTCGGAGAAACAGTGGGTTTTCATGCCCAAACAACTGCTTATCGTCAGCCATCATCTTCCACACTTGCTTGGCGATGTTTGACCCCCAAAGATGGAGTTCATCCAGATCGAAGAAGGAGTATCCCTGAAAGCCATTCAGCAAAGAAAACGGTGTTGGCTTTTTGATTCCAGCACTCTTTTGAACATGTATTTCAGTATCATTAGTAAATTTGAATACAATTATTTAGCTACACTTTTTTTCCTGGTCACATATAGCAGTACCTTATCACCAAGACAAAACGCATTGGAATCTCTATAGTCATTTTTTAAAAAAATCCCATCCTTGTCCATTTCGGGGGGGGGAAACTATTGCCCGTTTTTTACTTGATTGCATACCTCGAATGGTACACATACGGCAACCAGTATAGGACGTAAGTCCTGAATGACAACAAAGATCCGCTACTCCACGTATATACCTTACAACATGAACAAGCTTGGCCTTATACGTACAAGTGCCATCAGAAGCCATGGAAATCCCAGGCTCCTCGAGGGTTATCAGCTCCTTTAAGGTGGGGTAAAGGAAGCTGAAGATATCCCATGGCATTTTTTCCGTGATGATAATCCCCAAAATAAGAACATTTTCGGCCTTGAATCTTTTTGAAGTAAATATATGTACAAAAAATCAGTATTCCATTTCAAATTCAAATGTTATCAGTATAGTACCTTAATTCTGGAGATAAGTCCAGAATTGTCACCATCAACAGCGTCATACTTTGACCTGTAGCACCTCTTTTAAAAGGTGAAAATGCATCGGCATGTAAAGCCAATGAGATCATTTTATCACCTTCTAAATCTTGGCTGTTCTTCCAGGCACTACCATCAAAAACATCTTTATAAGATCCAGACGAAGATTGTCTCTCTTCTCTATATGCGTTGATGTTGTTGACACTTCTTTGTTGAGTCAGAAACGTTCCGAGTTGCTTTGCGAGAGATAACTGCGTATGAGTTCCTACAGGTACACCTGTGGCATTATCGGTGTATCTAGCAGCTTTACAAGAAACATTTGGACACTCAGTCTGTCCTCTCTCTTGTTCATCATTCACAAACATGTTGTCTTATTTGGGTATGATTTATTTGAGAATAAACAAATAAATCGAATAAATAATAAAAACATGGAATATAAACATCCTTTAATATTGAGTAACAGCATACACTTGTATACTGCTACACAACGACTTGTACTATGAGTACATATTTCTATATAAAAAGATTGCCTGATTGGCTTAAAATCGATATACGAATGACAGTTGGATATAGAATTCTATACCACTGAGTTACGATATCACCGATCGGGAAGAGAAGCTTCTCCGATCAAATCAAAAAATATAAGTAAGAGAATCTTAATATAAAAAGTTCTCTCAATGGATTAGACTATGGCGGAAATAATGGCAACTATCTGCCATTTACTTCACAAAACTGCCATTTTTTTGGCGTGCAAAATTGGCAGATATGATATTCTATAATAACAAAAGAGGCACAGCTGCCATATTTTCGGCTGGCAAAAATGGCACCTTTAACAGTTGAATGAAGCCAAGAGGTTCACTGCTGCTGTTTTTGGGTTTTAAAAAATGACATCTATTTTAGTTTGTTGAAGACAAATCATTCACAGCTTCCATTTTCCTGGCATGTAAAAGTGGAAGTTACACAGCAACTGAGTCTCCTCAACTTATATAGTAAGGTGCCCTTATCTGAATGTAAACTTTATTTTTAAAATCTTTCGTCCAATAAAATAGCCAGCCCACCAAATCTTCTTAGCTCAATTTGTAGATAGTCTCTTCTGGGAAACAATTATGCTTTTAAAATCATTTCATCCAATGAAATAACGAAAAAAAAAAAAAAAAAAAACTTCTAAGTAAAAATTAACATGGCGAAATTAACATGTACATGAACATGATTTTTTACTAAGACAAATTTTATAAATTTTTAACTTTATGAGACAATGCCCACCAGAAGGTGCCAAAATTGCTGGTGTTGATTAAGTTGAAACGAGGGTTCATCTTTCTTGAAAAATCAAGCATCTCCACGAACTGACACTCTGTTTCTCTGTATGTCGACTTCGTCCGCAACAGCTTTTCAACAACAAGATTTCCTCCATTGTCTTTGTTACAAACGTAATAAACGCAGGAGTTTAAACCGTCGGACTGGCTTAGAAGTTTAAATCTTGTCACAGATCCACGTTCACACCAAAGAGCGTATTCAACAATGGTGGGAGCACCAGTCAACGCATCGATTTTGACGACTTCACCGATAAAGAGGTTGTTTCCGTTTTAAAAAATTCCGGTTGAGCCAACTTTCATGGTCTTGTCATCATCGTCATTATCAACAAAGTCTCTAATAGTAGACTTGAAGGACACAGCAACCTCGAGAACTTTGTTTGAAGCTTTAACTGGATAATCCTGGCCTGCCACCAACCAAGAACCACCAGTCAATACATGTCGAGCCTGTGGTGATCCACCTACTGTTGTTACTAATCACACCATAAAACAATATTAAAATTAAATCTCACTTCATCACCTCATACATTATTACATCACAACACGAACTATTTTCTTATACATTATATCATATCCAACTACAAGCACTATTTTAGTGCTGTGTAACTTATCCATCAAACTAAATTCATAATCCGATTTCTCTTAACATATATAAATATGCAAACTGATAGTTAGAATAGAACCCTCTCAATCTTTTAATCTACTTTTACTCTTAATAAAACTTATAAGCAGTCTCAAAGTATTTTATTGTTTTTCTTTATCTATCTCTATCCCCAACTATCACAGAGCCATCAACCTCTTTGCAAAAGCAACAGCGGCATCTCTTGAAGGATTATGTCTGTTGGTACGAAACAGACACTCTCGAATGAATTTATTAAATTGCTCACCCTTCTCAGTTTCATAAAAGACTGGGGATCCAAATCGATAAATATCATCAACAAGATGATGCATGATGTGCATTTTACTGGAGTTATAAACGGAGCCACCCCTTCTGTTAGGATACTTTCGCTTCATGTAAGCATCATGCTCCATCACCGAGACACGAAGATCATTGTAAGTGAACTCCACATACTTCAGGTACGAATCAGACTTATGCTTGATTTTGCTGATATAAGAAAGCGAAGCTAACTTGCCCAAATTTTCAAAGCAGGTCTTGATCAAGAGAACACCGTCATCACGTCGAATTTCACCAGAACAGATCAATTGATTCAACAGAATTGGTACTTGCTGAACGAGGATTTTGTAATCCCTACCTAAAAATGATCCATGAAGACGCAATGATGAACGCAGCTTTCGGGTAAACCCTTTGCTAACGTAACCATGCAATCTTGTTTCGAGGATACTTTTCTCGGTTGGATTCAGATGGTCTTGCAACATTGTTTTTACCAAGGCTTTGCCGACACCAAGCATTATCGTATGAAGGAGCTCGATTGGACAATCCAACATCGTATCGAACGATTGAAGGTGTACCAGAGCCTGACCACCAACAAGTTTGTAACCAGTATCGACATTTACCAACAAAGTCTTGTCACCGCCAGAAGCCAAATATCGCGCGTACATATCTGCAACCACTTTTTCAGAGCGAGGGTCACAACAATAATCACTGCCATCAAGTCGAGCTGGGGTTTTTAATTCCCAAACACACTTTCGGCATGGCATCTTTGAAATGGCACCGCGACTAGAGGCAAGCTCCGAATGACGCGCATTATCAGCAGTGATAAATTGCAACGGAGCAACGACAACGACAGCCTCACCACCAGGCAAAAACATCTCCACACCTTTCTCCAACAACAAAAGATCTTCAACAATAGCAGGAAGCATTTGCATTGCTGACAGCAAATGATCTGTACAGATGAAGGCTGTATTCTCAAGTGCATGTTGTTCAGCAAGAGGCAATGCGGCGGGTACCATAATCCAACTATCAAACTTGTTGTGTTTCTTGGTTCGATTTCCACTCATATCATCAGTAAAGAAATTCAGGGGAATAACCTTAACGGGCTTGAATTTACGAGCAGAAGAAGGAGAGGGGCGCTTCAAAGGATTTGGCATTTTCAATCTACTAATAATGGTACTAGAAGCTCTAAGGAGATTAGAGTCATCCAGCACATTACGTTCGAAATCCAATGACAAAGTTTCCGGGCGATCACACAAAATGCTTGAAATGAGATTCACTTCGACAGAAACTTTCCTGGGCATGTTGTGGAGGTGTAACCTACCATCAACGGGGAGAACTTGGTAACCTTCAGCCATAACGATTGAATGATTCAAGGTATAAAACCTCTCCACAATTACAAAAGTTTGACCTGTTTTGATCAGATCACCAGCCCAGATATCCTTTGGGATGTTGTTGATTATGACAGAGACCATTGGATGTTGAAACATCTTGTGGGTTCGCCATTTGTTCGACTGGTAACTATCGACAAGCTCGCCCTCTGTATGATCAGGAAGTTTTGATAAATGATCAGTGACAGAAGGGTTTGCAACCAACAACTTCAAGACTTCGGAGGGAGGATTCATATAGAACGGGAGATCTTCTTCGACTTCTTGACCATTCACCTTTTTCTGAACCTTGACGTAGTGCTTCGTCTGTCTGAGTAAGGGAATCTGGTTTCTTGTTCTTCTTGAATCATCAAAGTTGAATATGAGATCAGCTGCAGGTACTTTGGCTTCGGGATAGGCAACCTTGGCTTCAGTGACGTCCTTGACAAGCTTCACAATATCTTTCATCAAACTTTGAGATATGTCACCCCCAGACCGATAATAGAATTGATACATCAATTGATGTATCTTATCCCTGAAAGGAAAAAACTCGCCGTTGACAACTATGGGTGTTTGATCCTCGATTTCGTCGACTACAGCTTCCGGTTCATCAACAATGGATTCAGTGAATTCAATGTCTTCATCAAAAGGTTCATCTTTGTCCTCGTCGTCTTCCTCGTCACTGTAATCTTGGCATTCAGATTCGTCCTCTTGATGAAACACCATACGATCCAGACTGATGCGAGTAGATCTAGTCGATTCAGGTAATGCAGTAAGTTCTGGTCCATTCACTTGCCTGAAGGCCGTGTCGCTTGGGGTAATGGGTGCCTTGAAAGTGAAGGCTTCGGTAATTTTATGTGATTTTTTATGACGTGTAAGGGCGCTTGGATGCCGGAAGCGCTTACCACATTCATTGAAATCGAAACGATAGGGGTTTTCGGTTTCGTTGGTTTGTTCAAGTTGAGTATTCATAATTCAGGAAGTAAAAGAGATAGAGATATAGTTTTTTTTTTTTTGACTTAGAGGTTTTTTATATGCAAAGGTTTAGACCAGAATTTTGAACTACAGCTATTTCCAGCAGGTTCTTTTTCTTTTAGCTTCTTTTTTTTTTCTTCATGTCTTTCTTTCCGTTTCTTTAACTTTTTAACTCGGTAAGTTATTTTCTCTAATTTCCTTTATAAACGCTAAAGCTATCTATCTTATAGTTTTTCACTTTTATGCTCAATAGTACACTCATAACTGACCCATCTATGTGGAAGGTATATTGCTAGCACTTTTTTTTTTGTTCAAATGAAGACTAAAAAATGTTTTTATAACAGATTTAACGCGTAATGAAGTGAGGTAAGTCTATTGCTTTTCGTGTACAAACAACATGCATTAACGTTCATACTTCTTTAGTCAGATACGGATTACTCTGAACGGCACAAGAAATAAGGTAAAGTGATTTTTATTCAACTATTCCAATATCATTTACTAACTATTTTTTTATAGGTTTGTTGTACGCATCTGGCTATACATGCTCTATAGAACAATGCATACTGTCTTACAGTCTTCTGGGAGTAGTGAATTAAATTTATGCATTTTTTACACCATCCTGAAGGGATTTCCAATGGCTGGCAAGGCTGTATGGCATCCAAGCCATCCATTATTTTTTTTAAATAAAATCTACATTTTAAGCCTATAATTCTATCCAATCAATAATTATTTTTAAACAATTTGAACCATTTTTATTTTGGCAAAAACGGTTCCACCGAAATACAAAAAATTCTATAACCCGACGATTTCCATATTAAGATTAACCAAAACAATTGAGCTTTGAACGTCCGAAAAACTCTATGGGTGTGTATGATATTCTATAATAACAAAACGTCCACAGCTGCCACTTTTTTTTAAACTGACAAACCCTTAACCTTTCTTTTAGACCCATTCTTTTATATTTGGTAGGCTCACATTTTCTTCTTTATTGTTATTATTGGCAGTAAAGCACGTTTTATTGGATTGTTTATTTATATTTCAGTGGTGTATAGGAGGGTTGGATATAACTTTAACCTTTTTATTTAAGTTTGTGGTTGTATACATGGCAATAAGATATACCATTATAGTGCTTGGATGTTACTTTAGCTTACCTTTGATTCTCTTAACACTCTATAAAGGTATTGTTAGAAAATAGTAATATTGTTATTAATTCTGTATTTTATTACCAGCCTTAAGTTCTGATGTCGATGATTATTTGACCAGTGGTGTTCCTAAAATGTCGTCGTTTGAGTGAAAGGTACACAGAATAAATCTATATGTAAGCAGTATGATATCAATAAGAATAAAACATAACTTTTTAAAGGCTATTTACCTGTAAGGATAGAACCGTTTATTGATGAGGACCATTATCTATGGAAAATGGTTATATTATACAGGCATACTTCAGTTTGATCAAAATAAAAAAAATAGGCTAAACTTTTTTCTAAAAAAAACCGTTTAGTTTTTTATACAGATTACATGTCATTGCTTCAGTCATTGCAAACATACTCAATTCCAACATATTTGTTCACACTTTCCTTTATTTTGAAGGGGCTATATATCCTTCCCATCATTATTTGAAGGCTATTTATTTTAAAAGATAAATAAAAGTAAAAGAAAGAGAGAAAAAATTGTGAGGTAAAAGAACGCTAAAATACACACTAATAAAGAAGCTAAAAATCAGAATGGACCAATCATATCGACCAGACACGACTATTATCTTCTTCTGGTTCTTTTACGTGAAGGTTCATTCGCTACCTCTGGTGGAGGAGAACGGTATAAAAAATATTTATCGCATATGAGTATACATATATCATGCATGAAAAACAATAAAAAAAACTTACAGCACGTCCGCTATGATGGGGGACTCATCGCGACCCATATCTTCGAAAGCGTCATTGATAGAGTCTCAACTATTGGGATCTTGTTGATTCTACATTTTTATACTTTGTTACTGATATTTATGTAACAAACCGCTAAAGAACCTTTTACTGTTATCCTTCTTCTGTGTGTTTGGTTGTCACTTTTAAAGCTCTCCCTTAACAAGCTGTTAGCACACCACATTCTCTTACACTGGTAAATTTTGAATCGCTTGTCATTCGCAAGTTTTTCCAGGCGCAATATCTTTCTTTTTTTAAAAAACAAAATAAGTAAAAAAATGGCAACTTGTTACCATTTGCTTCACAAGCGCAAAAAATTATTTTTTATACCGTAACCCATCAAATTCGGATCAGTATTGCTTGGATTTTTTGGCATATAGCTGTTATGATCCTGTTAAATTTTATGCCCCAAATATGCAATATGAGTATCCAGCTTTCAGACTCAATATTCATCATTGATCTGTCAGCTCTTTAAATACTTTGTCATGATCCACATAAGCTATGACTAACTTTTGTCATTGCTTATTCTTTTATTTAATTTCTTGTTTTCCTTTCTCTATAAATATAGCTGATAAATTTCACTTCTCCCAGTTTTCTTTATCAGATATATTTCATAATCATCTTCTCTTTCTTTCCTCCCTTTTATTCTTAAATAAATAACCTGCTTCAAGAAGCTATTCATTCTCTGTCCTGTCCTGCCTGTCTCGTTCCTCCTTCGTTCCTGACAATAGCAATCTAATTTTAACTTTGGGATAGTTTCTATAACATCTAAACTACATATTGACGGTTCCAGAAATGTTTTTGAAGCATTTTTGTTTTTTCATGATATTATGATCATTTGTATCAATCTTTTGCTCAATTTTA
>NW_026252655.1:0-13007 GCF_025094135.1 Mucor mucedo | reverse complement strand
TAGTATTGAACCTGGATCATACCTGTATCCATCATTTACCAACATACCCGGATGGCAGTATAATTTTTTTTTTTTTTTTTTTTTAGCGCTAAAGAAAACTTTTTTTTCTTGCCGGGCAGTTTGATTTTTTTTTTGTGCCGCCTTTTTTTTTTTTTTTTTTTTTTTTTTTTGGCAAAGTGATTTCGTATACTTAAAAACAGGGTTTCGGTTTGAGTTATAGACAATTTTGTGTTTGTTAGAAAACGCGTATGCACTTGTATCTGAATGATGATAACTGTACGGTTAAGCTATAAATGCTTATTTTACATACAGTTACATTCGTCATTTGTTTTGCTTAATAACACTGGAGGCATGTGTTACTATCACTGTATGGTTAAGCTATGTAAAAAATGTTTGCTCAAGAAGTTCTGTAGGATAGCACTTGCTTTTAATCTTTTTGAAATGAAGATGCAGTGTCCATTTCAGTATAAGTCTGACGAGAGTAGGATATTTTTTATGGAAATAACCGTTTATAATACGCCTAAAAAGTAAGCATAAAGTAATCCAGGCTGACACTCATAACGAGCCTAAAAAATGAGCAAAAATTAATCCAGATTAACACTCATAACGAGCCTAAAAAATGGGCATAAAATTAATCCAGATTACACTCATAACGAGCCTAAAAAATGGAGCATAAAATAATCCAGATTGACGCTCATAACGAGCCTAAAAAATGGGCATAAAATAATCCAGATTGACAGCTCATAACGAGCCTAAAAAATGAGCATAAAATAATCCAGATTGACGCTTAAACACATATTTTGTATTTCTCCTCAGGATTCGTTGTGTGGCTGCAAGATTTTTAATTCATTGGAACATTCAAGTCGTATTTATCAATGTCGTTAGGAGAGAAACAAGGCGACGTAGTTAAACGAAGAAAAAAAAAAGAGCTGGAACTGGCCTCATCCCCCTTGTATTAAACGCCTTGGAATTGTCATTGAACATACAAACGTATGATACCAGACGATCTGCGCTATTTCTCAAGAGATATAAAGAATTACGTGCTTCAATTCTACTAAACAGCTCAAATAGATTAAAAATTAAAGGTAGAAAAGGAACGAAAAAAAAAGTGAATCAAAAATCAAAGAGAGGAAAACAAAGAAAAGAAATTGAAATTAGAGAAGAAGAAAAAACAGATGAAAAAATAGAGGAAAAAAAAAGAACAAAAAAAGAGATATAAAAAAAAAGAGGTGAAAAAAAAAGAGATAAAAAACAAAAAGAGAAAAAAAAAAGAGAAAAAAAAAAGAGAAAAAAAAAAAGAGAAAAAAAAACGAGATGAAAAAAAAAAGGATAAAAAAAAAGAAGAAAAAAAAAAGAGATGAAAAAAAAGAGATGAAAAAAAGATATGAAAAAAAAAGAGATGAAAAAAAAAAAAAAAAAAAAGGGAAAAGAAAAAAGAAAGGAAAAAAAAAGTAGATTCTAATTTTATTTGAATGAGCAAAAAAAAAAAAAAGAAGAAAAAAGAACGCCTAATTCGTTAAAGATGAGCTAAATAGTGACAATACAAATGAGTAAAAAAGATATACATTTATTAGGCCCAACTGTCTGTGCAGAAACAACAATGAATGAGAAAATTAAAATTAGGGTAAACAATAAGAAAAGGCAATCGGTTGTTAAGCACAAATGATGTCAATGATGATCTATTTGTCCGTGCACGCAACAAGCGACTGCTGTCTTCAATTAATTTGATTTTTTCTCTTTTCTTTAAAAAAAGGGTGAGTCACATCCCTTGTTGGCGTTATAACTTTTAAACTATTACCTTTGTCATGATCTCATATAATTATCTACAAAGGTTTTGCTAAAAAAACGCGTCTGCATACCCAAAGCCGTATGCTTTAACAAAAAAAAAAAGGGAAAGATTTCGAAAGGTCAAAAACTCCGAAGATGGAAGTAACAGCGCGTGCACGCCCAGTTTTGTCTTTTTCCCTTTTCTGTTTTATTTAAAATTAACACAATTATGAGTACTACTATGCAAAACTTACGCCGTTGCACCTGCAGTCGTTGTAAAACGGGTGTTAATGGGTTTAAATTAGTCAACCGAAAGACTCTTGTTAATCATGAAGAAGCCGATGAGAGAGCATCCTTCTTAATGGAACGCATGCAACGTAAGACATGACTAGGATCTACTTAAACACTTACTGATCTTTATTTTTTCACGTTATTAGAAATCAACGAGAGTAATTGCAGCCTTTTTTTTTTATGAATAATAGAGCGATCTTATTTACAAATTATTATTTTTATTAGACGCTGCTACAGAAACAGCTGATGTACCTGAACATGCTGGAAACAATGCTAACGAGGAAAGTGACGATGAAGATGTACTCGACGAAATTTTGGATGAGGAGGAGGAGGATGAAGAAGAAGCTCCTGCAGAAGGTAATCTCAGCAATACGAGTAGTAATTTAATAACTAACCTTTTATAAAAAGATCCCTTTGCTCGTTTTGGCAACAATGAGTATCTTCCCACCGAGCCTTTAGCATTCGTTTTGTTTTTGACCTTGTTTTTGCTTAACGGTAAGCACTTGACTGAAGAAGCTTGCGAGATCTTGATGATCATGTTCAACATTGCTTTGGAGATCACCCACCACCGCTACCGCTTTCCCGTACGCGCTGAGACATTTGTTGCCTGGTGTCAACTCGCATCAAGAGTACATCATGGTATGAAGGAATACGTCAGTTGTACCATTTGCCATGCTGTTCACCCATTCGAAACTGCCTGTGAGAAAATTGCTTTGCTTGGAAAGACCTGTTCATCAGTAGAGCCTTTTCCTCGATCCACTCGATGCGGTAACGATCTCTTTTTGGCCAATGCAAAAAACGAGTTGAAGCCCAAGAGATCATTCTTCTACAATTCGATTATCACCACTTTGAAGACTTTTTTTTTGCGTGAGGATTTTGTGGATGATGTCAAGCATTGGCAATCAAGAGAGGTTATTCCTGGTGTCATGTCCGACGTGTATGACGGAAGTATTTGGAGAGAGTTTAAGATGGATCCTGCGGATGAAGTACCTTATGTTCAACAATCCGACTTCAACTTGATGTTGACGATCAACGTGGACTGGTTCCAGTTGTACACGAACAGTGTGTACAGTTGTGGTGGAATTTATCTTACAATTCAAAATTTGCCAAGAGATGTAAGAAACTTGAGAAAGAATGTGTTGCTTTGTGCTTTGTTACCTGGTCCTGGAGAACCCAAGACGTTCCAAATGAATCACTATTTGCGTCTTCTTGTGGATGAGTTACTATTATTGGCAGATGGTGTACAAATTCAAACCAGACATCATGGAATTGTTACCGTCAAAGCGGCCCTTACAATGGTAGCCTGTGATTTGCCCGCTGCAAGAAAGGTAATTGGAATGACATCACACAACTCCATCAATGCGTGTAATCAATGCACGCACTTGTTCAAGTCAATTCCTGGACATCCTCACCAGAGAAATTTTGCTGCTGCCCCCAGAGATGGTACTTTGGTTATTCGTGATGCTGGTAGTCATCGTGTAAATGCTGAGATTTGGAAAAATACTCCAACGGCTAGTGGTCGCACCGAGTTGGAGCAAAAAAATGGTGTCAGATACAGTGAGTTGCTTCGCCTGTCGTACTTTGATCCCATTGAATTTGTTGTGTTCGATATCTGCCACAACACTTTCATGGGTACGGCTAAACGAATGATGCGTGTGATCTGGAGAGAAGAGATCAACATTGTCAATGATAGAACGGAGCCATTGATCACCAAGGCACATTTGAAAGAAATGTCAAAAGCCTGTTTGGAGAAACTTGTGTTGCCTTTTGGCTATGACGGCCAATCACTTTGTAGAAAGATGAAGATCGGTGAAGTTGGCTTTGGGCATGTAAAAAGCGATGAGTTTAAAGCTTGGGTTTTGGCCATGTCTCCGTATTTGCTGTCAATGAGACTACCTAAACAGTATTATGACAACTGGATGGATTTCGTTGCTGCCAATGTGTACCTGTCGAGTCCGATGATTTCTTTGGAGGAGGTTGAGAAGATGCATGTACATATGATGAAATTTTTGGATGATTTTGTCAAAACGTACAATGATCCAACCTTGTTTGTTTCAAACATGCACTACCATTCGCATCTGAAGATGGTGCTCAAGAAATGGGGTCCAGGTCCTTCCTCGTGGATCTTTAACTTTGAACGGTATAACTGTGATGTCAAGTCGTTCAAGACTAATAGAAAAGGACCGGTCGAGAAGACGTATATGAAGAAGTTTCTCCACGCTATTCATTCTGAAGATTACTTTAGAGGTTTGAACTCTTCTTTTGTGTTGGGACCTCGACACAATGCACAGGTGACAAGATTGTTTGCTGGTGGTAATATCCATGGGTACGACAAGGTAAACGATGAGCTTGAGGGGGAATATCAAAAATCCAAGGTTGATTTTTCTCTTTCTCAATTCTTGGAAATTAACCACGGGCATAAACTGGCGTATGGCTATGAGGAGATGCCACAAAGCGTTTTTTCAAAGATGAAGATCAAGTGTACGACCGAATATGGACTCTGTGATGTTTGGTCATCTGTTGAGCTACTACGTGGATCTGTATCATGTGTGGTTTGATCCCTTGGCTGCCCACAGTAGAATCAACAAGTTTGTCACCTTGGATTTGTTTGGGGCTGTGTTCAAGTCAATGGAATCAGCTTGTGCCAATGCACGTGGATCTTACATCCGTGCATTTTATCGTCTGACAGATCACGAGGATATAGTCAGGGAAGAGGAGACTAGTGGTGAGCGTACGGCACGCCACTATAAATCTATTTCAGATTCTGGCGTGCTCAGACCTGCTCAAGTGGTCATGTTCTTTCGCCATTCCGTAGATGTAATGCAGAGTACTAGGAAAATAGCCAGTGGAACACACACTTTCGCCTTTGTTAGGTACAGTATAAACGTGAAACCATTTATTCTTCACGCGTCTAACTTTTTTTTTAAGGTGGTTCAAGGAATCAGCGGTGCAGTTGGGTTCTTATAACCATCACAACATGCATGTTGTTGCCAATGAGTTTGAAGAGATGTCACGCATGTCCATATTGCCTGTTCATCTTATTCATTCACCCATTGTAGTCAAGATTAGTCACCTCGACAACATCAATGTAGTAACGAACATGGCTCAGAGGTTATTTTTTTAAATGGTAAAACGTTCTTTTTTTTTTCTCTCAGTATTATCTGGTTTTTTTTTATGGTTTTTAGGATCTATTTTTATTCAGATGAAATGGCCCATCTGGGCAAGCGTGCACGCTGTTCTGTAGTCAAGGGAGACTCGACCACTCTTGAGGTACGAGGTAATGAAATACCTCGAGATGGACCGGCAGGAGCATCCAAAAAGGCATAAACCTGTTCCAACTATTAGAATAAATGTTGTAAGTAAATTAGCATTGGCTTTGATGTTTAATTTATTAACTTGCCTTGGTAGATCTCCAAGAGGGACAGAGCTTCACCAACGACGTGGCCAATCCGTGCGCATTAACGGCGTCGTTTTCCTCCTCTGACATATATTCCGGCTGCACCACAGCGTGACAATCGCCAGACGAGATATGGAGGCGGTCCTCAATCAAATGTTGAAAACGTTCAAAGTGTCTTAAACGTCTTCTCATTTTCTAAATCGAAGGTACAGTTTAATATATTGTGTGTTTTTGATTCTTATACTATACTTACGGTGGCCATTCTTGACCCCATGTTAGAAACAACAGCAGATTGTTGTACTTCTGCTGCTGTTTGAGTCTCATTGCGACGGACTCGTCTTCTCACATTCTCCTGGTGCGTTCTGATACGCCTGGCCAGAACAGAGGCTTGATTCTCTCCAAGCTGGTGAGTATCCGGAAGACCATACGTGCGGATTTCTTCCAGACGAAATTGGTTCAAGATATGGTTGTAAATATCGATATTTGTTCCCTCCAACAAAGTTGAATTAACATCCCAAGCAGGAAGATTTAATTCCCTACATGCACGCCTGTAGAAAGCTCGAATCAGGGCCTACAGATGGTAATATTAAAATGATGTACTGATATTTTTTTAATAGATAGATAGGTATAATTCTTACACTCTGTTGAGGATCAGTTCCTATTCTTTCACCACCAACACGTCGATTTCCTCGTTCATATGCATCCATACGACTCTCGAGCGCAGCAATGCGTTGGTTATCACCAGTACGTCTTCTAGGAGGGGCAACAAAGGCGGGTGCTGCAGGTTGAGCGGATTGCACCACGGGGGTACCGTTTGCGCTGTAAGTAATGTTATTTGTTGTGTTACTTGCCATATTATTTTGTAAAGAAGCGTAAAGAACAATATTATTACTGTTTGGATCTACGCTTATAATTAGACCCTTTTTTGCACACAATAAACTTGTCACAGTAAAAAAAAAATTAATCCTTTCATCTTTCTTTTTTTTATTCCATCTCTTTCTTTCACTTTCTTTTTCTTTTCCTTTTTTTGAAAAAAAAAAAAAAAAAGTTTTTTTCTGTAAGTACTATTCTTTTATTTTATAAGAGTTAACATGTCAGCTAACATTACTCTTGTATAGTGTTCAATTAAAAGAGGTAACCAGCCCAGGCCTACATATGTCCCTATTGTAAGAACTTTAAAAATGCCACGCCTCTCATTCGAAACTAATCGTCCTCCTGCCTTTTTTTTTCTATGACAGGTCTTGTTTCCTCTACATTGGCATAACGCATTGTCTCCTTTCTCTTGGCCTTAATCCCCTTCGTTGGCTCTCTCTTAACAAAATAACAGGCTTTCTTTTTGGGCCATCACTCGGGCATCTTTTTTTTTTTTTTAAAAAAAAAAATGGTAAGATAAGCACTCCTTCTGAAACGTGTCGAAGACTGACAATCATCTTTCATAGATGCCTACAAGACTCTGGTTACTACTGGCTTTTTGGCACGGCTGGCTTACGTATGGTTGCCTAATGAACCACGACAATAAGAGGTAACGTCAACATGAGAATGGGTAAAAATCAAAACCTAATTATGAACACAGGTTTCAGGCTGCCAAGACTTTATCTAAATGATTCCAACAATGCTCTTCCTTTTGCAACTTGATATCGGTAAATTATATATACCATGCTTTTTGACTATCATATTAATTGTTTGTTATTAGATTCCTACTTTTTACTGGTGCCATCTTAATCTTCGCCTACTTAATGACCGTAAAACTGCTTCTTATGACTCCTTTTTGACTTTCTTCAGGGTAAGATTTACACCATACTGTCTCGCTCAGCTAACTTATTGTCTTAAAAATAGATTTCCAAGCTATGCCCCAACTTCAAGCCCCCTTTTGCATTCTGCTCAAATATCATCGTTGTCAAAAACTATATACGCACTGGCTGACAAGAATAGTAAACATACGCTCGCCTTAGGACTCCTCGTTTTTCAGTCGTCTTGCTGATTCTCTGTCTCGCTGTCTCGCTGTCTCACTGTCTCACTGTCTCACTGTCTCACTGTCTCACTGTCTCACCGCGCCAATAGCTCTCTTTAGTAAACATAACTACGAAACGCTGCTTTCTACTTGTTTATTGTATTTGACGTGAACCCCATGGTTATAAAACGATATACTCTTTTACCTCCCCTGATGACTATAGGACCCCAAACAAGTACACGGTAAGGTAAGTTTTATAATTTGGAATGTGTAAATAGATCTAGTGTGTATACGTGTTTTTTTTACAAAATAAAATTTTTTTCATCCCATAAATCCTATTATTAAGCCCATTTGAATACATCTTTTTCTATAATTTAATCCAATGATCGTAAAGCATATCTGAATAGATGCTATAATTAATCCAGTAATAAAAAGGAATTCATCATCATCTTGATTATTAAAGCCAATGATGTACGATCATATATAAGATATGACGAATATCAAGCCAGTAATACCAAAGCTATATTATGAATCATCAAAGAAGCAGCCAGTATCATGTCCCCATCTATAAAATTTAGTCCAATGAAACCATGCTATATATCCAGGTATTAAGATAATTAATCCATAAGGACGGTACAGTCTTTACGATAATTAATGCTAAAGGATGGTACAGGTATTACCATAATTAATGCAAAAGGATGGTACAGTCTTTAAGGTAATTAATGCAAAAGGATGGTACAGGTATTACCATAATTAACCAGTCATAACCGGAGTTCCAGGTATTTGTATATTTAACGGAGTCCGGGTATGACCCATCAATTTGAATATTTAACCAGTCATAACTGGTCATAACTGTATGTAAAAAAGTACGAGTGCAGTCCGACCCGCACCATTCCGGTAGACACGGACATCGACATGGATATTCCGGTAGAACTCGAAATCAGGCTAAAGAAGACCAAATATCAGAAGAGGAAGTTCGTACCACTTACTAAAAATAATACAAGGTCAAAGAAGCGGAAACAATAATAACACCACTTTTATCAAACCAATATCATACCACTCGGGATTACTATCTCTTCATCATAAATATTAAACAGGTGCTCAACTTATCAATACATCACCTGTTCATACAATTACTATATTCATTATCACACTATCAATTATCTCAAGTATAAATAACCAACTTGTATCATTAATAAATCATTATCTTTTATTTGACATTAAATACTTCTTTGACTATTCTTTATAATTAACCACTGAGAGTTGAATTATAATATACTTGAAACTTACATTTCCGCTATAGAATTTAACTACTAAATTTGAAACGCAGCCCAAAAAGGAAATTTTCTAGAACAATCCATCCATCTACTAAAAGTACATCGTTAGATTCAACAATACATCTGGAGTATACATCTGAAAACCCCAAAGTCGTATTACCTTTACATCTGAAGATATCCAATTTCCAAGTTTTTCGACATCTTGGACATTCGCTACATTTAAAGATGAACAACAATGTTGAAGCCCTCCTGCAGGACCTCAGCTCCGCCATCTCGAATTTAAACTCAAAATTCGACGCCACCTCAGCCCGGT
This sequence comes from Mucor mucedo, assembly GCF_025094135.1. Lineage (NCBI taxonomy): Eukaryota > Fungi > Mucoromycota > Mucoromycetes > Mucorales > Mucoraceae > Mucor > Mucor mucedo. The sequence goes on along the minus strand of NW_026252655.1, from coordinate 4,011 downwards.
ATGAAACCGTGATCCAGGAACTCCGGTCCGAAAACCAACGCCTCAGCGCTGAGATGTCTCGCATTCAGGCCATACTCAAGACCATCCAAGGTGCTACTACCAGTAGTGCTATGGACATTGACACTGCTGCTACCCCAAGTGCCCCACGTACACCAGGTACTAACGCTAGCAAATATGCTACTGCCACTCCCATTACCGTTCCCAACAATGGTAATACCACCAGCGTACCTGAAGTACCTACCCCTCGTTCTCATGTGAAACATACGGATAAGCCAGCCAATAGCTGGGTACAAGTCGCTAAGCGCAAATCCAAAGCTCCCCTTTCCGATCGCAAGCGATCTGCTACTGCCCGTGCCTTTACTGCCCCTCGTGATGTAACCGCTCCTTCTGGTTATGCATATGTGTACATTCCACGTTCACGTAATCTTAATCGTCGTGATGTTCGTCACCGATTTGCATTATTGGGTATTGAAACCGCCCGTGTGATTGATATCTCCTTCCCTGCTCGATCTGTCATTGGTATCTTGATTCACCAAGAATACCTCAGCACTTTCACAGCTGTCCTTGCTGACTGTAAAGTCAAATTTATTGAGGATTTTAACCCTACTGACGCCACTCATGTCGCTGATCCCAAGTACGCAGATATGCCAGCCCCACAACGCTCACGCCTTGCTGCTGCCCTACAACAGGATAGATGCTACACCACGCTTAACTTTGTTAGAGAATACTTGGTCCCAAGCGTTAGTAAATTTTTTGTTGAACAAGGATGGATTAGTGACGCTCTGGCCCAGAGCGTAGTACATCAAAGACTCCCTCGACCCATCAAAAAATCTCGTGACGAAAGTTACCGTGGTTTTGCTGCCGAAGCCTTCTTGAATGCCACCGGTGATGGTGATGCTGAAATGGGCGAAGAATTTTGTGAAAATGCATATGGAACGGATACCGACAGTGACGAAGAAACACCTGGCTCTCCTTCATCAACTCAACCTGAACAAACGTCTCATCAACGTCGTTCTCAATGAGTGAGGAACCTACCAGTAACAATATAACCATCGGTCTCTGGAACGCCAATGGTTTAACCGCAACCAAAGTTTCAGAACTCCTCTCCTTTTGTCACTCATTTACCGTCATCTTCATTACTGAATCCAAACTCACCGCTCCTTCTCGTCTACATGATACTGAGGGCTGGACGCAATTTCACCTCTATGGCCCTCCTGTTTTTGTAAATCCCACATATAACAGAGGTTCCCAAGGGGTGGTTGCTTTGGTTAACCCCAACTGTCCGGTCACAGTCACTCATCTCCTCTCACCAAATCCATACACACTCTCTCTCCAATTTGGCAAATTGCGTATCTCCTGTCTTTACCTTCCGCCCTCCTTATCTCTCCCTCAAGTCTTTGCCACCCTTGATACTATACCCTTACAGCAGGATTCGATCCTTTGTGGTGATTTTAACGCACGTTTCCATCATTTCACTGGTGACACTGATCGCAACGTAAGAGGTACCCGCCTCCAGTCCTGGTGTGAGGACCATGATCTCTCTATTCTCAATGCTACTATGGCCCACGGCGACGAAACATTTACCAGAATGGTTGAAGGCCAACAACAGAAAAGTATAATTGATTTATTTATTACAAATAATTTAACTATTTTACAGAATCCTTCCATGTTTGTTGACAAAGACCTTGTACTTGGGTCTGACCATTGCGTCCTATCACTTACCTTTGATCTTGAAGTAGATTCTGTAGCTGGTGTTATACCCGATGCTGTACCTCCTCGACGATTATGGAACCTTACCAAATTACTGGAACCTAAAGTCAGTGAGCTGTATACTCGCCACTTCGTCCAAAATGCCAAAGAACTATTTGACTCACTCGACTATACCCGCCAACAGCTTCGGCAATGCCCTGAACATGCAGAAAAACCCGATATGGACGCTTTGAATGATACGCTCTGCTCTGCTATCTATTCGGCTCTCGACAATACTGTAGGAAATAGGAAGCCTAGACCAGCAACAAGGCATAAATATTGGACACCTGCACTCCAAGCAGTAGCGGCTATTAGGAACAATTGTTACCGTCGTTGGCGTAATGCTAATGGTGTCGACAAAGTTTTCTGCTGGATTAAATACCAGGTGGCTAAAAAGAACCTCTGCAGAGATATACTGACTGCCAAGCGTCTTTCGTGGCGTGATTACTGCAACTCAATGGACACTGATTTCAACAAAGCGATCTCTACAATTAAGAATCAGAAACGTAATCGTGCAAGCTCTGGTACTTTTACCCACCCCGAGGGTCCTGCTGCTGCTTCTACTGCCATGGTCAATCATCTTGCACAGGTATATAATGGTCATTTACTTCCATCACCACGCCCTACTTTTTCTTTATTTAGCGAAAACGAACTACCTCATCCATCTCCCATCGAGGAATCTGATGCTGGTATGTTTAAAGCTGATCAGATTGAAGAGGTCATAAACTGGCTACCACGTCGTAAGGCTCCAGGTGTTGATGATTTACGGGCTGAAATGCTTGTTCCTCTTCGGTACATTCTGGGTCTACTCCTGTCTCGTTTTTTCGAAATATGCTGCTTTTGTGATAATTATGGGTCAAGAAATAAAATGAAACTTTTGATAACTTTATTGTTTTTTTATAATAATAAAAAGACAAGAAGGATCCGTCTAGTTGAATAGTTAATTTCTGCTTTTATATGAGGTTATTAGTAGTCACAATAATGTCAATTATTGTGGATTGTGATCGTGTAACCTAATTCGACTACGGTATAATATGGCTAAATACCACATAACCCCCCATCAGTAGGAGAATAGGTGTTTTTTTTTTTTTTTTTTTTTTTTTTTTTTTTTTTTTTTTTCATTTGCGGAAACGAGGACTAAAACGAGTAGCTTTTGGATTAGACTTATGAAAAGCGACAGCTTGCGAATCAACAATAGGAGATCGTTTTCTTTTCAGTGAAAGAGTAGAGGGATCAACTACTTTATCTGTACTACTGGATGGAACATTGTCCAAGGGAATCTGATCAATCAATTTGCTAATAGATCCAGGAGGATTAGACTTCAAAACAGCAGAGCTAGATGGCGCATTGGTGATAACATTGTTCTTTTTGGGAACGTATTCCTTGCCAAGATGTTTCCAATAATTTCTAATGCATGTTACATCATTGAAATTATCAGTGGGAATCCATTCATCCCAATCACTACTATAATTCTTCCATCGAACGAGATACTCCATGTTACTGGGTTTACCCCGATGATTGAGGATTGCTTCAACTTCATAATTTTTTATTTCATTACCTTCATCATCAATGGCAATAATTTCATCGTGAGAAATTAATTTAAGTTCCACGGAAGTGTAATTACGAGGCATAATCATACCCATTGTATCACGCAAAACATAGGAATTACCTTGAGTTTTACGAACAACAGTGCATGGTCCAGTATACGCAGGAGATAATTGACCATCTTTTTCAATTCTTATCATAACATGGTCATTAGGCTTATACTCAACTAAAACATGGTTTTTGTTAAATTTCGCTTCTTCCAATTCAATTTGCAATTTTGTTTTTGCTTCAATAGCAGGAAAAACAATATCATTCATATAATCAATTCTTTTCATAAGTTCTTCATGGGACATAACTCTTTTATTTTCGCCTGTTTTCTTTTTATCATCATCTGCTGTGAAACCATAGGTTTCAGGCATTCGACGAGCAAAAAATAAAGAAAACGGTGAACTATTTAACTTCTTTGATAAACGATTGTTAAGAGCGAGTTGAACTGCATTTAAGTGGAGATCCCAGTTGGCTCCAACACCCTTCGTGGCTTTTGCTAAAAGCTTTTTTACAGATTGTACCATTCTTTCACTAACTCCATTTGCAGAAGCATGTAAAGGCGTAATAAAAACGATGGTCGTAACCAAGAGCGTCAGCCAATTCCTTAGACAAATAACTTTTAAACTCAGATCCGTTATCTGATTGGACAATAGAAGGAACTCCGATAAG
>NW_026252654.1:0-13214 GCF_025094135.1 Mucor mucedo | reverse complement strand
AAATTCTTAATTCTACTGGACAACGCCTCGTGGAAAACATGAAGACCTTCATTCCACTGGAGAACTTTACCATGCAGAACGTCTCCAATAATCTTATTGCCAGCAATTACCGCAATCAATATGGAGTTTCTATTAACAATCTCCCCATTTTCATGATGGGCGAACGTGGTAGAAAGAACAAGAACAGTAATTATTGCCGATGGTAGACGTGAATCGCGTCTATACCACTTTTGGAGATTGGAACACCCATTCCTCAATGACAATGACGAAAACCAGGTCAGTAGTTATCGCGCCAACTACGTATGGGTAAGCGTGCTTTTGAGCATTTGGTGAACGAGCTTTCGGCACACGAAGAATTCAATCTTGTCGCTCCCAATACTACTCCGATTTATAACCAAGTCGCAACGGCTTTATTTCGGTTGGCTAATTGCCATATCGGATATCGTCAAGCGTATATGCATTTGGGTGTTTCATCAGGTAGTTATACCAACTTCACCACAAGAACACTCAAAGCAATTAAGGATCAACTTGGTCATTTATTGACATGCCCATCAGGACCCTATCAGAGCCAATGCCATTGCTGTCGGTTTTGGGGAGTAGCACTGGGGATTGATTGAATGATGTGATTAGTGCTGTGGATGGTAAGAACTTTATCATTCACCAACCTTCCCCTCCAACCGTGGGTGCTATGTTCAGGGATAGAATGAACAACTATTCCGTGAAGCTTACTGCCGTATGTGGTTCTGCATTACGATTCAGGTATATCAAAGTGGGTGACTCAGGTATTGTAGTATAATGATCTACGATGAAACAATATAAAAGCTAACACAACAATATTTACTTCAGGAAGAACGCATGATGCTGCCGCTTTTCGATCAAGTGATGTAGAGTGAAATTCTTCGCCACCCAGACATTCACTTTCCTGACAACACGTTTATGATTGGTGACTCTGCCTATCCTTTGAGACCCAACTTGATCACACCATTTCCTGAGAGTCAATGCGTGTTAGACAGTCGCAAGCGTACATTCAATCGTTTACATTCATCTACAAGAATGGCGATCGAAAGAGCCTTTGGTGTGTTGGTGGCTCGTTGGAGATTTACTGGCAAGTACATTTACATGTTGGACCAGTTGAAGATCAACGAGATGATTACCGGATGTTGTATTTTACACAATATGTGTATCGACCTTGGTGATACCGGGTTTACCGACCTTGTTCACCTTCAAGATCATAATGCAGCTGTTCCTGAAGATGAAGACTCACCTGATGTAGGCGGTAGTAGCAGAAGGATTACTATTTTTGAGGGATTGATGAGACGTAGAACTAGACGTGGGGCGGCTAGAGGGGGTTGAAGAGCAACTAGAAGTAGAAGTAGAAGAAGAACTAGACTTAGAAATAGAAATAGATAAGTATAGAAACTTTTTGTTTTATCCAATTTTATTTAAATGATATTATCTGTAGAAGGATTGGGAGAAGGGGGATTGTTGTTGCTGGTGGTAGTGGTAGGTGTGGGAGCACGAGTGGCATTGTTGTTTTGAGCAATTGAAGCAGCAAAGAAATCTACCATTCGGGACATGGACAAAGTAGCCTCTCTTACCAACTCAGTATTTTGTCGTCTGTAATCGTTGTTATGATCCAGTTGATTTCGTCGGTATGCATCTTCTTCAACCATACGAACAATATCTGCCTCTCGTTCAGCAGCAATACGTGCACGATCGGTATTCCTTTCTTTAATTATACCAGCACGATCAGCTGCTCTCTCAGCCCGGCTTTGAGCTTCCATTTGGTCCATATGGTTTGGCATAAACCACATTGACACACTTACATTACGTGGACGTCTTGCATTTACCTGAGGAACGACATCCTCATCCTCATCCTCTTCATTATCATTATCGACTTCTGAATGACCACGACTTCTACACAACCAGGTGTAAACTTTAAAATTTCAAGACCATTTTTTTCCCAAAAAAAAAAGTAAAAATAGATATGAAAATTGTTTCCTTTTTGGTTTTGTGGTTTTGTTTACGTTTCCTTGCTGTACAAACAAAACAATAAAATACAAATACAAAATACGAAAATAGTTTTTCTTTAAAATTGCCTTAAAAAGCGAAATTTATTTATATAAAAAATTGGCCCACAAAATCAGAAACCGGCAAAAAGCGCCTGTTTGCCCCTCGGGGCTACGCAGGCCGACCAGGCAGGCTATTCAGCCTTGACAGACAGGGCAGACCACGTAGCCCAGACAGGCCACGTATGACACGTATAGCAGACAGTGAATTCAAGCTAGAAAACCCACGCAAAACTGATTCTGTTTGAGCTGAAGCTACGGAAAAAGGTATTAATGTGATATTCAAGTGTCTGTGGTAGATATTGTACTTACATTTTATCCGTGCTTAAGCAGTATCACGAGCTAATTTATAAAGTGAATAATGTGTTTAGTAAAATGGATAATGATTAATGTTAAAATTATAGTACCTTGTATGAAGCTTTACGCGATATATCTATTGACAAATGAAACGCGTTATGTATTAGTTTAGGATGTAAAATAATCACCAAGATATTACTTACGGTATTTCAAAGAGTAAAGAGCCTCTAAAAAATAAAAAGGCGTTTGTTAGTGATATATTATTACAGGGAAGCACAGTACAGAATAAAGTATACCTTTATAGATACACATCTTGAAAGTAAAAGGGGATAGAAGATTATATTATCGCATAAGTCATGAAAAAGCTACCTTTTTCGCGTTTGACTTTGATTAAATTGACTGTGAGAAAAGAATTAGTAGAATGCCTTATGATAGTATTGTTAAGACAGATGTTCTATGACATACCATTGTTCATAAGCATCATAATATTACAAGCAATAATCACGCGTTTGTGAAGACACGCCACGGTTGAAAAAAAATACGTAAGAGAAAGAAAAGCGACCTAAGAAAGTTGGGTTGCGTGACAAAATATCGTTCCGCAATGACGTTTGTAAATTATTGCACCAATCAAATTGACAGCTTATGTCCGCATAAGCTAAGCATTAAACACATTTTTTGATCTGAACGATATATAAACCAAAGACAATCCCCAGAGTGCACTTTATCAAAATTCTTTATTTATTATAAACAACTTACTTTAATTTTAAAACACTATGAAAAAAACACCTGGAACAAATAAGTTCCGTGCAAAACCTGCTTTACCGCCTCAGGAGCAAACGTGTGTGTTATGTAAATACAGTACAATTAATCGACACTCTTTTAAAGTGCATCAAAGATCAGGACACCACTTAGAACTTCTGGAGGCGATTCAGTCCAATCAAGGATCACTACCTGCCAATGACATCCAACAACAGTAAGTGAGGTCTTCTTCAATTTAAAAATAGTCAGTTTGTACTTATCATTATTATTTTTAGGAATACCTCTGACGAACAACCTACTATCCCGCTAAGCGAATCTCGTAGTTCTGATATGGAGTCCATTGAAAGGTAAAGTTATTTAAGGCTGTTAAATATATTCAAATTACTTACATCAATATACATTAGACCAATCCAACCTGAACGCACTGCCGAACCATTGTCTGAACCTGCAAATGAATTTGATGAAAATCAATATGACGATTATGATGGTGACGGTGATGATGATGGGCGTGATGATGGTGAAGAAGAATTCGATGGTGGTAATGCCTTTGACCATTTCAACAATGATTTTAACAACGGAGGGGAATCTGATGATGATAGCGAATCTAATGAACCTCCCGTTCCTGTTAACGACGTCAACAACGGCTCTAATGGTGATGGTGGTGATGATGGTAATGATGAATATCTTGATTTGAGTGGTGATGTCAACGACAATCCAGCATATCCTTTCAAAAATGAATACATAATGCATGCCCTTCTTTTCTTCAAGTCTGGTAGCTTTAAGTATTCAGAAGTCCAAATCAAATCAGTTCTTGATTTTGGTAAATATATGGCTGAAATTGCAATCAAAGAGTACAGAGCTCAACTAGCTTTGGATCCTTCTGATGTTATTTATGATTTCCGTGGCTATCCCACTCCCCACAGCGTTTCCAGATTTCACAAATCCAAGAAAAGTTGTATACCTTGTTTTCCTCATGCTCCCCATTGTGCGAAAGATGATAACGGCGGACTTCTTGTCGAACCTACTGAACCTGCCACATCAACTAGCGCATCTGGTACTGCTACAGCAGCTGACGCCTCTGCTCCTGCTCCTGCCTCTACCTCTGCTCCTGCCTCTACCTCTGCTCCTGCCAATACCTCTGCTCCTGCCAATACCTCTGCTCCTGCCAATACCTCTGCTCCTGCCACTGATCCTGCTGCAACAACAAATACAACTGCTTCTGCACCCGCTGTTCCTGTTGTTGTCGCATCAAAGCCTGACTTGTTTCTCAATGATGTATCTGAACACTTGCGACTTCTCGTAGGTAATCCCTGTATGTCTGGTTTCCTGTCAGATCTTCCTGATCGAACACCTAACCAACGAATCAAGCTAAGTCAAGGTGAAAAGTGGAATTGTGATAGATTGTTTGAGCATCCCATGATAATTACTGGTCCAAATCTTCAACTCTGGGTATCGGATAAGGTCTCTTTGCTGTCTGAGAGCAATATTCCTCTTCGTGATCGCCATTATTTTAAAGTGGCCAAGATATTCCAAATATCAAAAGTTGTGAACGTTGATTTGTATCCAATTAAACCCGATAATAATCTTGAAATGTGCTGTTTATACGACATCCTTCTCCACTGTCCCATAACCGACCTTGACATCAATAATGTCTTTCGTGCCGAACATGAATCCTTCGATGCATTTACCAGCTTACAACAAATAAATGGTGACGATTATCTTTGTTCTAGAGATGTTGTTGCTAATACTCGATTGATTCGCGCTCATCATGACATGATTGATACTGGTAATAAGTACAAGCGTCCACTGCCCATTAGATCACGTATAAGAAGCATAAATCCCAATTCGCCAAACTACCAGGTCGTTAGAGTAATTCCGTACAACCTTTTCTCTGATGATACCAGTGGTAATTCCACATCAAAATGGAATTGTTTCGATTCGTGGTCGATGAATCCTGCCGCTGTTCCTCTTAGTGTTGCCAATCATTATTTGAATCAATTTTTTATATGTGGATCAAATCGCCATACTGCTATGGAACAGTTGCCTTCCCTTGTCCCCGATTTAAAGAAACTGGAAACTGGTCTGCCGATGTTTGATGCTATTCTCAAGGAAGAAGTCTTTGTTGTTGCTCCTCTTTTGTTTATCAAGGCTGACAATCCTCGTCATGCCGAGGTTTCTTGTTTGAAAGCTTCAACAGCTACTTATCCGTGTAGAAAATGCTTCTGGTGTCGACATGCTGATGCTTTTGATCCTAATAGAATTACCACGGCCGAAGAACACATGTCAGTTCCAAGAGAAAAAGGTCACTGGATGAGTTTATTTCCAAGCGATGACTCGGATAGTACTGATTTCTCGATACGTGTTCGTAACAGACAGGGTGATTATATCATGGTCGAAAACTTGATGGACCTCGGCTTCAAGGAAACTGCTGGCAAAAGGCTTTTGACGTTGTCTTCTTGGGATCCTAGCAAGGATACACCGGTAGAAATTCTGCATGGCCTATGTCTCGGTTTAATCAAATACACGTTCAACAAAGCTGCTGATTGCTTTTTCAACAAGAAGCAGGTTGATCGCATTAGTATTTTGTGTGCAAAGTATGGGTCTAAGGCTTTTACCAATTTGTCGACGCATCTCAAAGGATACAAAAGCTTTCTTGGAAGAGACTTCAAACTTATGATTCAGATGCTCCCAATTGTTCTCAGAGTTGCTCGTGACCACATTGATTTCCTCAACCTTCGTAATGATCAATTCCACCGAATGGATAACGTTATTAGTACTTTTGATAAGCTTGGTGAGCTTTGCTCATTGTGTTATAACTGTGAAATACATACCAACTTTTCTGCCTATCTCGATTTATTGCGTCAATCCGTTGATGATACTGTTATTGCTCTGGATAACCTTGATCGTACCGTTGTTCCCAGTAACCGACGTACTCGTGGAGAGCCAGCAACAGCAACGACAACTGCATCAGTGCCCAGTCAAACTACTTCTGAAGAGATCTATGGTCTTTCTGGTGAACAATCTAATGGTGCTACGATTCCATACGCCAAAACTGGTGGTCCATTGTGTAATCGTTTAAAGACTCATTTGATAGTCCATTTGGTAGAGGATTGTCTTCGATTTGCTTCTCCTGTGCTTCTCGCAACTGAAAAGAACGAGCAATTCAACAAACACATTAGGGCAATTGTCATGAAGACCAACAAACAAAACCCTTCTCGTGATTTGGCTCTTATTAACGGTCGTGAGGTAATGCTGAGAAGTATTGCGATGGGTCTTGTTTGGGATAACGGTATGAAAACTCGTGGTAGTCTGGTCAAAGCGTGGTTCGATAGGTACAGTGAGGACATGTACTATTCTGCTAATCGGGAATTCGGCAGTACTGAATATATTGCTGGAAAGAAGATTGCTTTAACATGACGGCTATTCTCGATGTTGACTTGGATTCTCTTGGGGCGCGTCGTCTGCTTGGAAAGGTGGTAAAACTTCGCGGCGATCAGGCTATTGTTGAGGTGTATGAACTTGTTCCCAGGCCAGCCTTCGTGATTCACGATGACAGTAGCCTCATTTCTGTCTATCAAGCTGACGAAGGTGGTAATCTCCTCACCAAGAAAACTGAAGAAATCTTGGACTTGCTGAAGTATAAACTGACTGTGGTGGAATTACTTGACATGTCTCAGGAAACTGAGATTGACACTGTCAAATATTCTCTTATCAACAAGTGCAAGTTCGGTACTTTCTGGTGGCTCCATAACACTAATCGTTATTTCAAAATTTTAGAAAATGAAAGAAACTAATCATTTTGTTTTTTTTTACATGTCATTTTTTCAAAAAAATAAAAGTCTCTTCCATTTTGTTATCCAATAAAAATGCTTAGCTGCACGAATCGCTATCCTGACCCCCATAAAAGACGCTAAAGTAGTTTTCAAGGTGCACAAAACCTTCATTCAGTTGTTTATTTCATAACATCTGGCCTTCAATCACGTATTTTGTTTTTTCGCCCAATCGCAAAGTTTTATTTTTTTAAAAAAAATTCTGACACGGGAATTTACTTTTTGGTGCAGAATTTAAGAAATATTTAAAGTTTTCAACTGGTTGTGTAGTGGCATAATCACCACGGTTGTCCACAGTTTCTCTGGAATGGGAGCTGTATGTAACAGGCGGGTTTGTAGTTGGCATTGGTATTGTTGCCTGCTCCATCAAATCATGAAACTCCCAGTGTTGAAGAGGTGCACTACCAGTAGAATTAGCATCGTCTCGTCTGCTTCGATACTTAGCATGAAGAGCATGCCATTTAGTGGTCATGGCACAGATGTCTCTTCGGCCATTGACGGCTGCGTTGTCATTGAAGGCTTTTTCTGTCTTTTGGATTAAAGCTCCTTTGCCTCACTTGAGCTAGTCAAACCCGCTTCAACAAGATACGCAGGAAAAATTTCAATCAATACATGTGTGCTTGGTGAATCCCAGTTAAGGTTGGTGTTAGGCTCTGGTACGGAATCGGCAGCAGAAACTGGATCAGCAGCAGGAGGAGGAGCTTGCTCGGTAGCAGGAACAGGACCAGCAGAAGGAACAGGACCAGCAGAAGGAACATGTTCGGAAGATGGTGCAGGTACAGAAGAAGGGGTAGGTACAGGTACGTCAGTGGGAATCTGTGCAGCAAACGGAGGGTTTACTCTGGGTCGGCCTCTTACCACAGGAGGGTTTGGGCGTTGGCCATTGATGAAGTCAGCACTTGAATAATTTTGGAAACTCATATCTGTAAAATAAAATAGAGATGGTAAAAAAAAAGTAAATCGATCAAAATAAAAGGCTCTTATTGAAAAATAAAACAACATTCGTGATTTCAGTAATCGGATTTGGACATTAAATAATCTGATAGAAGGTTTTTGGGGCCTGCAGATTTTAATTCTTCGTTTGGAGAATTCGGAATTTTTAGCACTGAAAATATTCAATTTTGTTATTAATCGTCCATATATATTATTAAAATTTTAAAAGATTCTATTTGGAAAAACTGTAACCTTTCACAAAAAAAAAAAAAATTAATGTCCTTAATCGGGATCTTTAAAAAATAGTTTGATGTGCTTGCGAGGGCCCTTAAGCTATTAAAACTATTTGCACATCTTTATAAATTGTTTTCCACTTTTAAGAAATATTTTTTTATCCTTGTCTTGTAGTGCCTTTTTTCTAACAGCTTTCGGCTTCAGACGAAATTAATTTTTTTTGTTTCTATAAATTTTGTTAGCGGCGTAAGAAACGGTTGTTTAGCAATCTGTAGAATGTACGATGTTTAAAAATGTGTCAGAAAAATAATATTTGTTGATATTGTTATTTTCTTGGTTTAATAGTGAGGAATTATCTTTAATACCTCATCCATTAATTTTCCCTTTGCTGGATACGTATTTCAAGTGTATTTCACTTCTTTCGATGGTCTAGAAATTTAGGATTGACGGCTTTTGGGGTTTCTATCGTGTTACCACTAACTTTTTGAACTCATGATTACCCTTTCAAATATTTGAACATATACTTGGAATACACAGCGGCAAATTTGTATCGTACTCCTTACTAAATGTTATGTTTTAAGGTAAAGTAAAATTATAAAAAGACTACCGGAGTAGTTTGAGACTGTTTATAAGATTGTCTTTTAATAATAAACGAAATGTACCAGTATTTATATAAAAGACTGTCGGCTGTGTTCATGTCTCAAGCGCTGTCTTGAAGTTGTCCTAGATCAACCAAAAATGTATACAATTATTACATAGTACTACTTTAGTCTTGTTCTAATAAATCTGAAGTTTTTTTAAATCTCCTTGCTTTAAACAATATTTTAATTATTTCTCAGACGTACTAAATTGGACTTGCGCTGTAATATCCTTATAGTTCTTACTATGACATTTATTGTAAAGCTTATATCACAAATGCTATCAGCATGGATAAACCTTTGTCAGCTCTAATATGGCTATATTCTTGCTAGGTCACCACACACTCCTCGGGTATTGTAGTCATGTCTATTTAATTCTATTTCTGTATTCAAGATCTTATCTGTTTTTTCTTTTTTTTTGAATTAAACTTTTTCTACTCTCATCCATTTTATATATGTTAATACTAATTGATATAATGCCTGTTTCTTTGGTCCTCACCTTAATAATTATTCTGTTCCGCTCTTGCCCCGCTCCACTCCTCACCGGCCCACTAATTTGAACAAGTCGTCTTGATTAATTCTGTTTATAGCTCCGTTAATTACACCATTACTTAAAGCAGTCTCCAAAGCAATGATACGATTAGAGCAGCATTGGACGAAATAAAAATGTGATAGACTAAAAAATGTGTGACATGTTTGGGATAAAAAATATTCCAGTAAAGGTTATAAAAAAGAAGAGTTTAACATCTTATAAGAGTGATAATAGCTTATACATTTTTTATGAAGCGCTTTTAACCAGATCAATAACTTAATAATAACAAAAGACAGAAAATAGAAAATGTTCCCAAAGTGTCCCTATGATATGAGTATGTGATGTCGTTACAAAATACAATAACCTCAAACAGTTAGGATAGTTTAGAGGTCACCTGTACATATATTTTTGAAATACAACGCACGTTTAAGGACGTTCCGATATGATTTGCGACTTATCTTATATGTGAAATTAACTAAGATAATTCCCACTACAAGCTTAGAATGCTTGAACCATTTTTGAACCGTTTCCAATTACTTATAATCTATTTAGGTTGTTATTTAAACGTAATCAGTGAACCCGTAAGTGTCGGATCAGTATTGATAACTACCAGAATTCCCTGAAGTATCGCATAACAACGGATAGCGGACCGGATTACCCTGAATTCAACGGATTTTGAGGGATAACGGACCGGAGTACCCTAAAGTCAACGGATTGGCAGGGATAACGGACCGGAGTACCCTGAAATCAACGGATTTTGAGGGATAACGGACCAGAGTACTCAAACCTATTGGATCTTGACGGATAACGGACTAGAATTCTCAGATTTGTATGATTTAGGCTGCTGACATGAAACAAAATATATTGAGATCTTAAATAGGAGATGTACTAATACAGACAAGCTCCGTTTTTTTTTTTAAAAAATGTTTTTTTATCAATATTTTTTTCCTAAATTGAATTCTGTCAAAAATAATGTTGTCATATTTTTTTATTATTAATCTATTATTAATCTACCGCTTAAAAATGACAAATTTGTGGGCATGGAATGTGAAGCCTCCAGAAATAAACGGTCCTAAAATGGACTACTAAAATGCCAAAATACAAAATAAAATTTTTATTACTGTTTCCTTACACAACCAAGTGTAAGCTTTAAAATTTCAAGACCATTTTTTTCCCAAAAAAAAAGTAAAAATAGATATGAAAAGTGTTTCCTTTTTGGTTTTGGGGTTTTGTTTACGTTTCCTTGCTGTACAAATAAAACAATAAAATACAAATACAAAACACGAAAATAGTTTTTTTTTAAAATTGCCTTAAAAAGCGAAATTTATTTATATAAAAAATTGGCCCACAAAATCAGAAACCGGCAGAAAGCGCCTGTTTGCCCATCGGGGCTACGCAGGCCGACCAGGCAGGCTATTCAGCCTTGACAGACAGGGCAGACCACGTAGCCCAGACAGGCCACGTATGACACGTATAGCAGACAGTGAATTCAAGCTAGAAAACCCACGCAAAACTGATTCTGTTTGAGCTGAAGCTACGGAAAAAGGTATTAATGTGATATTCAAGTGTCTGTGGTAGATGTTGTACTTACATTTTATCCGTGCTTAAGCAGTATCACGAGCTAATTTATAAAGTGAATAATGTGTTTAGTAAAACGGATAATGATTAACATTAAAATTATAGTACCTTGTACGAAGCTTTACGCTATATATCTTATGACAAATGAAACGCGTTATGTATTAGTTTAGGATGTGAAATAATCACCAAGATATTAATTACGGTATTTCAAAGAGAAAAGAGACTCTAAAAAAATAAAAAGGCGTTTGTTAATGATATATTATTACAGGGAAGCACAGTACAGAATAAAGTATACCTTTATAGATACACATCCTGAAAGTAAAAGGGATAGAAGATTATATTATTGCATAAGTCCTGAAATAGCTACCTTTTTCGCGTTTGACTTTGATTAAATTGACTGTGAGAGAAGAATTAGTAGAATACCTTATGATAGTATTGTTAAGACATATGTTCTATGACATACCATTGTTCATAAGCATCATAATATTACAAGCAATAATCACGCGTTTGTGAAGACACGCCACGGTTAAAAACAAATACGTAAGAGAAAGAAAAGCGACCTAAGAAAGTTGGGTTGCGTGACAAAATATCGTTCCGCAATGACGTTTGTAAATTATTGCACCAATCAAATTGACAGCTTATGTCCGCATAAGCTAAGCATTAAACACATTTTTTGATCTGAACGATATATAAACCAAACACAATCCCCAGAGTGCACTTTATCAAAATTCTTTATTTTATTATAAACAACTTACTTTAATTTTAAAGCACTATGAAAAAAACACCTGGAACAAATAAGTTCCGTGCAAAACCTGCTTTACAGCCTCAGGAGCAAACGTGTGTGTTATGTAAATACAGTACAATTAATCGACACTCTTTTAAAGTGCATCAAAGATCAGGACACCACTTAGAACTTCTGGAGGCGATTCAGTCCAATCAAGGATCACTACCTGCCAATGACATCCAACAACAGTAAGTGAGCGTCTTCATCAATTTAAAAATAGTCAGTTTGTACTTATCATTATTATTTTTAGGAATACCTCTGACGAACAACCTACTATCCCGCTAAGCGAATCTCGTAGTTCTGATATGGAGTCCATTGAAAGGTAAAGTTATTTAAGGCTGTTAAATATATTCAAATTACTTACATCAATATACATTAGACCAATCCAACCTGAACGCACTGCCGAACCATTGTCTGAACCTGCAAATAAATTTGACGAAAATCAATATGATGATTATGATGGTGACGGTGATGATGATGGGCGTGATGATGGTGAAGAAGAATTCGATGGTGGTAATGCCTTTGACCATTTCAACAATGATTTTAACAACGGAGGGGAATCTGATGATGATAGCGAATCTAATGAACCTCCCGTTCCTGTTAACGACGTCAACAACGGCTCTAATGGTGATGGTGGTGATGGTGGTGATGGTGGTGATGGTGGTGATGATGGTAATGATGAATATCTTGATTTGAGTGGTGATGTCAACGATAATCCAGCATATCCTTTCAAAAATGAATACATAATGCATGCCCTTCTTTTCTTCAAGTCTGGTAGCTTTAAGTATTCAGAAGTCCAAATCAAATCAGTTCTTGATTTTGGTAAATATATGGCTGAAATTGCAATCAAAGAGTACAGAGCTCAACTAGCTTTGGATCCTTCTGATGTTATTTATGATTTCCGTGGTTATCCCACTCCCCACAGCGTTTCCAGATTTCACAAATCCAAGAAAAGTTGTATACCTTGTTTTCCTCATGCTCCCCATTGTGCGAAAGATGATAACGGCGGACTTCTTGTCGAACCTACTGAACCTGCCACATCAACTAGCACATCTGGTACTGCTACAGCCGCTGACGCCTCTGCTCCTTCTCCTGCCTCTACCTCTCCTTCTGCCACTACCTCTGCTCCTGCCACTGATCCTGCTGCAACAACAAATACAACTGCTTCTACACACGCTGATCCTGTTGTTGTCGCATCAAGCCTGACTTGTTTCTCAATGATGTATCTGAACACTTGCGACTTCTCGTAGGTAATCCCTGTATGTCTGGTTCCTGTCAGATCTTCCTGATCGAACACCCAACCAACGAATCAAGCTCAGTCAAGGTGAAAAGTGGAGTTGTGATAGATTGTTTTAGCATCCCATGATAATTACTGTCGAAATCTTCAACTCTGGGTATCGGATAAAGTCTCTTTGCTGTCTGAGAGCAATATTCCTCTTCAGATCGCCATTATTTTAAAGTGGCCAAGATATTCCAAATATCAAAAGTTGTGAACGTTGATTTGTATCCAATTAAATCCGATAATAAGCGTGAAATGTGCGTTTATTATAACGACATCCT